>NW_027457596.1:300000-600000 GCF_050624435.1 Tenrec ecaudatus | reverse complement strand
ACTATAGCACAGTGTGCCTTTCCTTCCCGTCACAGGGAGTCAGAATCGCCTCAATGGCACATAACAACCAACAACACCTTTGAGGAGGGAAATCTCCTTCAGTAGGGCTGGGTGAGTTTAAACTGGGTGGCTTCTTGGTTAGCACTTGAGCTCTGAATCATCTCACCACCAGGGCTACCATCTTCATGATGCAGGCAAATAAAACCATCTTGGTCCTGCTCGGTATTGCCAGCGTCAGCATGCTCTTTCTCCCATAAGCACATGTCTGGTGGTTGGACCACAGCAAACCCGGTTGACACTATTTCCTCATCACCCCGTGTGTGTCAGAGTAGAAGTGAACCATGAAGTTTTCTTTGATTAAAAACATTTTTATTGTGATTTGGGTGAAGGTTTAAGAGCAGCTCAGCTGTCCATTGAGCAACGCATACACATTTTGTTTCATGTCATTGATAGCAATTCCCACAATGTACCATCACTTCCCCCACATCTTCTTGTTTCTTGTCTCCAAGCTTCCTTCATTCTCAACTTTTTGAACTTCGTTCTTGGGGGAATGCTGTCTTTTGATCTCATGTGATCTATGATTCTACGGTATTTGTATGTCTCTAATGTCATTGTTCCCATTATAGACCTGTCTATTGTTTGGTTGAACATCGAGCCATGATGAGTTCAGTTCCAGACCTGCAGGGTAACTAAGCACCATAGTCTTGCAATTTCACCAGCCTTTATCCAAACAGTAAGCTTGGTGTTTTATCATGTGTGGGAAGCCGTAGCTCTCGCGAGATGTGGGAAGCCACAGCTCTCGTGAAGTGGGTAGCCGCAGCTCTCGCCGCCATTACTAGATGGCGCCGGGCAGTCAGGGCGGTGGTCCAACTAAGTGATAAACAACCACTTAGCGCATGCGCGATGCTGAGATGACGTAGTCATAACTCCACCCTGGAGTATGCAAACGAAGGTTCTGGCGAACTCACCAATCAATGCATGAGGTTTTGGCAAATGCACCAATCAGGGCACAGCACGTCCCCATAGAGCATATATAAGCAGCAGTAGTTTGGGGTTTCGGGGTCTTTTACCGCATTATGAAAAATTAAATGCTTGTGGAAGAATCCTGTTGTGGTTCGTCTTTTCTTGCTGGCGAGACCTGGCACGCGACAATCATGATTTTGAGTTTTGCCCCACATTTCCCTTCTACTCTAATCAAGCCCTTCTAATGTGATCTCTTTCATAGCAGTCGATAGTGAGAGCTAGGCACCATCTAGTTCTTCTGGTCTCCAGTGGTGGAGGGTGATCGTTGCTTGAGTCACTAGTCATTGATTCATTGTGCCCAATCAGTTCTCCTCTTCTGCTGTCCTCTGGATGGGGAGAGACCAACTGTTGCTCCTTTCCTGATTGCTCAGGAACTTTGAAAATCCCAGAGACGATGGTCCTGATCCCCCAGCCTCAACAACCCATTCCCTCACAGTTTTTGCATCTGTCTCAGAGATTTTTTCCACCCCCACCCCGTTTTATGACATTGGTCCCTGTATGCTCCACCATATACCTGGATCTATTTAACAACCTAGGTCAATACATTCTATAAACTTTTCAATGGCCGAGGATTCTGAAGAAGATTGCCAGGCTTCTCTTTCACAGCTCCTCTAAGTGGGTTGGGAATGACAACTTTTCCCTTAATAGCAGAGCTCATTAACTGTTTACACCCCTAGATACTTCTTACTCTTAGAAAACTCACTGCCATCGAATCCATGCTGACTCATAGCCAACTTATAGAGCAGCGTAGAACTGCCCCTATGAGTGTCTGAGACTCGAACTCTTTATGGGAGCAGAATGCCTTATCTTTCTCCCACAAAGCAGCTGGTAGTTTCAAACTGCTGATATAGCAATTAGCAGCCCAACTTGTAGCCACTAGGCCACAAAGGCTCTTTTTCTTCTTAGCAAAGAGAGGGAAAATAAGCAAACGGAACATTCCCCTGGTGCTTCCCGTGGATGCTGCGATGGGAGCTGGATCCTGAAGGCCCGGATTGGCTAAAGCTCCATTTACACAGGAACACATGCCTCCCTTGTTAGTATTTGCATTGGGCAAGCCATTTCCTGCGCTCACATTTTGCATCTAGTTAAATGCCAGCAACTCCAGAGAGACATAGCATTTACCTGTGGCTCTGCCCTTCTGGACAAGCCTTTGGTGCTCGATGGGGCTACTTTCAGTCTATGATCTTACATGTCCTTTTGGATCCCTTCGTCTCTTGTTTTTGTTTTGATTAACACAAACTGGATGAACAGCTTCAGGCTTAATATAATCGCTGCTGCATATTTCATTGGGAAATGTTGTTAAGAAGGCAGTTGGCATCCATGATCTAAGTGTATGCATAGAGATTTCTTTTCAGATGGTAAAGTGGCTTTGAATAATTATTGTTATTATTAGTGAATTAAAGACAAATGTGCCTCAAAATGTGAACATTAGGTGTGTGTGTGTGTGTGTGTGTGTGTGTGTGTGTGTGTGCATGTTTTAAAGAGCACATGGCTTGGTGATAGAGAGGGCGAAGCACTGGTGAGGAGCACATGACAGTGTTCAGAGAGATGACAAAGGGTAGTGATGAAACAAAACAGATTCCAAGCTCACATCCTCTGCTCCCTGCCTCAGAGGGAGGTCGCAACAAGGAGCAGAAAAGCCAAGGGCATTTCCTGCCCTCTCACAGCTGGCAAGCGTCACAGAAGGCACGGGGTTTTAATGCCGAGGCTTTGCTGCTGTGAGGCAGGGAGGGGGGCTTGCCATAGTTTCCACACGTTGACATCACAAACATACCGCAAGTGGGTGCCTTTAACACACCAAAGTCAATGTTCTCACAGCACCGGAGGCTGACAGCATCATGCCAGTGCACCAGCTTGATGGGCAGGCTCTCTTTGTCCATCCCTGGGGGCTGAGGGCTGGTGGGCGGTATTCTTGTTTTGGCTTCAATAACCTCCATGGTTGGTGGTCCTTGGAGCTCTCTGCATGGCAGCTGCCTTCTTCCTTTGGAGTTGGTTTGCTTCAGTGTTGAATTGAATCCTTTTGTATCAGCCAAGTCATTGGTGTAAGGTACAGCCTCTTTAAGTCACAAAGAAAATCTCTGCCCAGGTGGGATTACATCCACAGTAAAAAATCCCACTCCTGTAGAGCTCACTCCAGCTCATCATGGCCCTCTCCAGGGGGGTTCCACGGCTGGGCATCTTTATGGAAGCATACAGCCACAGTTTTTCTCCAGAGAAACAGCTAGTGGGTTCTGAACTACTGACCTTGTTGTGAATAGCCCCCTTCTTAACGTGTGCGCCAGAAGCCCTGCTCTGCGGTTTGATGAGCAGCCCTTCTGGCCATTGCTAAGGGCTACATGGCAAAGCCATTTGGTACAAGCAACGTTGTCATCAGCAAAGAATGAGTTTAGCTGGCCTCAGTAGGATACTCAGCTGGGAAGTGATAAACTGCTTGGCTTGGGTTTTATGCAGGAGAACCATGGGAGTTGAGATGTGCAGTCTCTTGATTTGAACCCAGACACTCTATCTCCCAGCCTGAACTCTCACCATCATACTCAACTTTTGGGGGTCAAATGTTTGACTCACCTGAGAGATGTGCAGGTGAAAGCGTGCCCCAGGAACATCTCCCTCTCATCCCTGTCATCTCAGAGAGTTCTCCAGATAAGGATTGGTGGTTCATGTGAAGGGACATATTGTAGCATTTCCCTTGCACTCCTCAAAGGCAAGAAAATGACCCACAGCACCTCGAGTTGCCAGCAGTGTCAAAGGGGATGTGCTCCTTGAGACTCAAGCTGAGTCCCCAGGAGACGAGCTCTCAACTGTGGAATTAGCGCTTTTGAAAAGGGGCAAATCTTCCAGCAGTTCTCTCTTCAGAGGCCTGGCCGTACGCTCTGCAGACTTGTGGGCACGCTCACTCTGGTGAACCCAAATTCTTGGGAGAGGCTGATCTGTCCCTAGAAAACTGGCCACATGCAAAAGCATAGAGACCAATATCTGCCTCCTGCTGGAAGGATCTGGAAGGAGAAGGGTGGCTGGAGTCCTCTAGGAGGGAAGTTGAGAGCCAGGAGAGGCAGCAAAGCCACAGTTCCAGCAGGTGGTGTCCTAAGGCTAAGGGAGCTTGCCAAGGATCAAGTGAGTCCTGGAGGTGTCTGCAGCCCATCTTGCTGAGGGCCTCCATTGATTTCATATATCTATGGATAATGGGAAGGGCCCCCAAGGCCCGCTGGCTGACCTCATATGATACGCCGTGAACTATCCACCTTGGCATCCTCCAAAGTCTCTGAAAGCTGCAGCCCCTCCCACCCACTGGCAGCCTTCTTGGACAGGATCTCCTCCACACTGCTGCAACCATGGGCTCACACACAAGGACCATTGTGAGGACGGTGCAGGACCAGGTGGTGCTTCAATCTCTTGTGTGTACTTTTGCTATGAGTCAGGAGCTCACTCAATGGTATCTAACAAGTTATTGTGAGATGACATAAGAGGACTTCGTGGAGGCCCTTCCAAGAGAGGGTTGGAACATAGCATGGTAAGAGGCCTGGTCAGGAATGTGCTCATTGTGCTCATTGTTTCCATCCCCTTCTCCCGGAAGCCAATGCTCTAGGGAGGAAAGGCAGGCCCAGAGACAGGGAAGGGCTAGGGAAGAGGGAGCGATAGGAGAGCAATAGAAAAGACAGGCTACTCTCCCTCATTCCCAGTATAGCTCCTCAAACCTCAGGTAAAGCCTCTGATTCTGAGGCTGAGGCTTATAATAGGATCAGACTGAACATTTAATCCCTCAAGCTGCCTGGAAAGTGTGGGAGCTGATTAAGATGGCAAGAGATGAAGAAGGAAGGAATCTACTGGTTACAGATGTGAAAGCACCTGTTAGTGAAGCCTTCTCAGTTTCTTATTGCCTTATCAATGTCATCAGTCCACTTAATGTACTCACTTTCCAAACGCCTATTAACCAATTGTACATACCTTGAGTTCTTTCTAGGAGGCAATAATAATATTCTCATTTCCGAGTTGAGGCCACAGAAGTTTGGACAACTTCTGGTTGTTGTTGTTGCTGGCAGGTGCTCATCAAGTTGGTTCCAACTCATAGCAACCCCTGTGCATACCGGAAGGGAGCATGGCCCCGTCCCGTGTCTCCCTCTCTGAAGGGCACTTGCCTCAAATCTTTAAATTCAAAGCTTCTTGTTTTGTCAAATGAAATCATTTCTTCAGTCAATCTCAGAAATCTTTATGTAAAAACGTTGGAAACGCCTTTCACTCAAGGTCTAGGGAGGCTGAGTAAGGTGGGAGGGGCTCCAGGACAGATGGTGGGAATCACTCCTGCAGGTGGGTGGTAGGTTGGCGAGGCCAGTCTGACTTGCCTCCCTGGTGACTGACCTCAACCAGCAATGTGCAGCTGAACACATGGCATGAAGTGACCTCTGGTCTTCGTGGCGGTGGATGCCAGTAGACCGTCAGGTATGGGAGACCCATGAGAAAATAGGTTACTTTTCTCTTTCTCTCCAAGTTTCTCTGTGATCTCTTTATGCTGCCTGAGCCCGAATGCATACTGACAAAGGCAGACATGTGCACACACATGGCAAAGTAAATAGAAACGCCCACATTCACAGACGTATTCATCCACGTGCAAATAGGCACATATGTGCACATGCATGCCAAAGCAGACACAGACATACATGAATGCACATGTATTCGTGCAAGCTGGTTTTCATGGGGAAAAAGATCAGATCTATCACTGTCAAGTCCACTCCAACTCAAAGCAACTGTAGAACACAGAGGAGAACTGCCCCATTGGGTTTCCAAAGCTGTCATCTTGTCAGACACAGTCAGCCACCACTTTCTCCTGCAGAGCAGCTGGGGTTTTCCAACTGCCGACCTTTCAATTAGCAGCTGAGCACTTGCTGATTTTCATAGGAGTCTGGAAATCAGTTTCATTGCCTGCTAGTCACACCTCCTCTGTGAGTTAGCACAGCCTGGTAAGCTTGGAAGGAGAAAAATCTTCCTTCCCGAGGTAGTTGAGTGGTTTTCCCCTGAGGAAATGGTTCAGAAAAAGATTTCCTTCAAGAAATCAGAACACTCTTGAAGAGAAATTTCCTGCCAAAACATTTGTTTGCTTGACACTGAGACAAGTGGAGCAGCCCCCTGACTTCCCCCTTGGGTCCTCTTTCTCATCATGACTGCTCTGCTCAGCTACAAGGCTCCAGGTCCTGGGAGCAAGGGTGCCCTTCTATTTGGAACCTCACAGGGCTACACTGTGAGTCAGGGAAAGACCTGGAAACTTGAGCATCCTGAAACGAGGCCTGCATAGCAATATCATCTGTCATCAGGCTCATCATTTCTCTCATTTTTTGTAAGATCATTGAGCCCTTGGAGCCCTGAGAAGTTCTCTCAGAGGAAGCCATCCTCCTCCCATGAATCCAAGAGGGACTGCTTAAAGATTGTTGTCTTCTACTTACAGGAATACCAGCAACCAATTGCCATTGAGTCAACTCGGACTCATGGAGAGCCCAAGTGTGTTAGAGAAGTCCGGTCCCTAGAATTTTCCATGGCTGGGGTGGGTTTTTTTCCAGAGGCATATCACCAGGCCCTTCTTGGAAGGCACCTCTGGGTGAACTCAAACCTTTAACCCGTAGTTCGCAGCCTAGCTCATGAACAATACCATCCAAGGACGGTACAGTTACTTGCTAATGGTCACCTGCAGTAGATGAACCGAGGTCAAGTAACTGCCTGAGAAACATCAACCAGAGGAAAGCAGAGTGAACCCCAGGGTTCTTGGGAAGAGGGCCAGAGAAAGAAAAAGGAGAAAACAGCTTTCTCGGGACATCAGAAAGGAGAGGACTCCACTTTGTGGATGCCATAGAACAATCCCAAGCCAAGCATGGGTGAGAAACAGACCCCACCCAAACCCAGCGGGCTGGATTCTGTCGCCAAGTGTTGAACACCAGACATGGATATGACAGAGCCGCTAGTCGTCCGTGGAAAGAAACTGTTTGCCCATTGTCTGGTAGTTTTGTAGCATTTGAACAACCAGGCCTCTGCTGCCTCTTCTGGCCTGAAATATAATTGCAGCCATAACCGCCCAGCGTTTCAATGGGTAGAACTCCCTGGGGAGGGCTAACTACCCAAATCATTTGGGAGATCCTTTTAGGATTGTCCAGGAGATTTTTCTTTGGCTGTGTCTATAATATGAACGATGGTGTCTTTGTTTTAAAAAAAAGAAACTTTTTATTGTAAGGTGGGTTATGATTTACAGAGAAAATCAGCTTTGCACGTAACAATTTATACACGTTTTGTTATGTGACATTGATGACAATCTCCTGCAATGTAATATCAATCATGCCATTGAAACTCTGCTTCCTGTTTTCATTCACCCTTCTCCCCTAACCTTGCCTGCCTTTTGAATTTGGCCTTGGGCAAATACTGCCTATTTGCTTTTGAATGGTTGATGGTTCTGAGGAATGTGTGCTCCTCAGTGCTATGATTCATTTTGGTGTAGTTGTTCTTATCAGGTGCCATTGAGCCAGTTGCAACCCACATTGACCCTATGCCAAACAGACAGAAACACTACCTAGCCCTGAATAATTCTCCTAATTTTTCCCAAGCTTGAGCCCCTTGTTTCTGTCACTGTCAATCCATCTCCTTAAGGGGCTTCCTCTCATTCACTGTCCCTCTACTTCACCTGGCATGATGTCCTTCTCCAGGGACTAGTCTCTCTTAATAACATGACCAAAGTATGTGAGAGGAAGTCTCACCATCCTTGCCTTTAAGGAGCCCTCTGACCATACTTCTTCTAAGACAGATCTGTTTGTTCCCTTGGCAGTCCATGTTACTTTCAATATTCTTCACCAGCACCACAATTCAGACATATCAATTCTTCTTCAGCCTTCCTTATTCAATGTCTGACTTTCACATACTTATGAGGCAATTTAAATTACTATGGCTTGGGTAAGGTGCACCTTAGTCCTCAAAGTAACATCCTTGCTTTTTAGCACTCTACAGACGTATTGTGCACCAAATGTATCCATATGGAATGCGTCATTTGATCTCATGATTGCAGCTTCCAAGAGCATTGATTATAGACCTCATCAAGACAAAAAATCCGTGACAACTTCAACAAATAACAACAAGTAAAAAAAACAACAAACTTCTCCATTTATCATGGTACCTATCGATCAAGTTGTGAGGATGTGTGTCTTCTTGACATTGAGTTGTAAACCATACTGAGGGCTGCAATCTTTTCTCATAAGGTTCACTTTATAAACCTGTCTATTTTTCAGGGGGTTGAATTCAGTTCCAGACCTGAAGGGTGATGAAGGACCATAGTAGTGGGGATCTCACTAGGCTATCTAACCAATAAACCTCATCTTTTATCATTATTATTATTACTATTGGTAGTAGTAGTATGACTTTCAGTTTTCTTACACATTACTCCCCACTCTATCTAGGACCATGTACCATGATCCCTTTCAGAGCAGCTGTTTGTCATAGGCAGGCACCATTTAGTTCTTCTGACCTTAGCATCATAGAGGCTGAGGTACGCATAGTCCATTACTGATTTGGACTAATTGTTGCCAGGCATCTTGAGCTTCTTCAATGTTATTCGCTCCAGACAGGGTGCAATAGTTTATTGTGCCAGCCTGGCCAATAAACACAAGTAGGATTAATCGAAGGGCAGAGGGATAAATGGCTTCGTGAGCCTCGCCGTGCTTGTTCTGTGCCTCAATTTAAAGGGGTACACTACCTGTGGGATGCCTAGCTTGTGGACTCTGTCACTGTAAGTTGAGGTCCATTTAATCCCACAGGATTGGAATGTTCGTCTCTGGAGCTGGGGACCGACAGTTGGTGACAGTTGGTGACTTGCCTTGCTGTTTGCTGCCTGGGTATATATAGCCCAGCTCTCTCTACAGAAAGGGACTGGCAACTGGCGGCTCTCAAGCCTTAAAGGACTGCTAGTGTCTCACTGTTTTATAATTTAACTGTTAGTTTCTTGTGTTATCTATCTGTATATAATTTAGTGGTTCATTTCTTGTATTGCATATCTAGCTTTATAAATATATTTATATATAATTACTAGCAATATGGTTTTGTCTCTCTAGAGAACCCTGTCCAACACATAGGGTGAGACCAAGAACCGACTTTTAGTTTGCTACTCACTAGCTTTTGAAGACCCCAGTCACTTCCCTGATGGATACAGAACATTGTCTTTGTGAGCTAGTTTGTACCAATTGATCTTGAGGTCTCTCAGAGCTATGTTCCTGATCCCCGATATTTAGGACACGCTCCCTCAAGGGGTTTTGTTCTAGCTAAGACATTTCCTAACTATGCCTCCTGGATGCACTATTATATTCATGGTCATATTTGTAGTATATGCTAATATGTATATAGAACTATTCTCTGGCAAACCTATATTTATTCATGGGGCTATTCCCATTCCCCTTCCCACAACTGCTCAGATTTTGTGGTTTTTCTATCTATTTCTATCTATCTATTTATCTCTCTAGCTATCCTTGTATGTTATTGTTATTATTGGAGTATTTATCTCTGTTGCCTTTAATGCTTGTAGTCTACTGAGAAAGGATAGTGTTTTGATGTTCCAAATGTTTCCCCATTTTCTGGGTTACATGACACAAACCAATAGAAGAAGAGAAAAGAAAAAAATTTAACCCAAGTAATAACACCAACAATAAAACCAATTTAGTCTTTTGGTTAAGAATTAGTCAGACTTTCCCACTCCTAGGCTAACCCTTGAAAGAAAACGAATGAGATAAAAGACCATAGGGAGGAAGAAAGGAGAGTGGGAGGCAAGGGAATAAAGAAAGAAGGTGGCAGGGTTGTGTGAACAATTAATGTGGACCTTCTTTGATGTGTATTAAAAATAATATTGACTGGTTTTTTCAATACTCACCAAAAATTATTTATATCAATCAAGAAAACCTCACTACCCTGGAATCAATTCTGACTTATAGCAACCCTTTGGACAGAGTATAGAACTGCTCCTGTGGGTTTCCAAGGCTGTAAATCTTTACAGGAGTAGAAAATCTCATCTTTCTCCTGTGGAGTGGGGGTGGGGGGAGTTTCGAACTTCTGATGTTGCAGTTAGAAGTCCAACTCATAATCTACCTCACCAACAGGGCTCCTCCTTTCATCATTAATCTAGACTGTTTGACCTTCTTGGCTTACTGGGTTTGGTTTTCTCGCTTTGGAAGACATGGTACCAAAATACACACCATTTCCTAGCCCCCCAAAAAATCAAAAGTAAGCAAAACAAAACAGGAAAAACTAGCAACCCAATCCAAACTAACTAACCTATTTAGCCATATAGATAAAGGATACTTGTAGCCAACCTCTGTTTTGGGGGCAATAGGGATGGATGGGGACTGTGGTTAACAGGCATGTGTCAGCTCATCCACAGGGGACATTCAAATTCTAGCTCCAGACTGTTGTTGCCTTGGGGAAATGCAAGGATTTTAAGGCCTGATTTTCTGTTTGTAACTGAGATGCTGAGAATATAAAATTCGATGTGAAATCGTCAACTTTTCAAATATTGGATCACATTAGTTAAAACCACTTTTCAGGCTGCTCATCATCATACTAGCACATCATTAGGCTAAAATCATATCAAAGACGTCTGGTTTGTCCCCTGTGCCCTTTAAGGACAACTGAAACATAAGGACGGGAATGGGACATTCATTCTTCCTCTAGACCCTCACCCTTTGCCTCCATCGGCTGGCGTTCATAGAAGAGGCAGACGGTTTTGTTCAACTTCAGCATAATCAGAGTCCTGAGAGTTAAACACAATACATATATAATTTCATACTAGTCGTTTTAATATTAGCCCAAACAAAACCAACAAAAACCCAACCCATTGCTGTTATGTTGGTTCTGGTTCCCGAGGAACCCCTGGGTGCCAGGGAGAAACTACACATCACAGGATTCTCAAGCCTGTGGGCTTCTAGAAGCAGGCCATTAGTTATTTCTTCTGAGGGGTGCAACTGCCCACCTCTTGATACGTTGAGTCCTTAACCATTTGTGCCACCCAGGGTCTCCCAGTCTTCATATGTGACCCCCAAATTCCTTGACAGGCTACCTATAGGAAGGTAGAGTCTATGTCCTTTCCCCTTAAATTGGGATGTTTCATGACCTCTGTGACCAATAGATTATGGAGAAGATGACACTGTGACATCTAGTTTGGGCAACCCCCTTCCCTCCCCCAAAGTGCTTCACAGCTTCTGAAAAATCCCTTCAAAGACTTCTTCTTGAGTGCTCACCCTTAGAATGTCCAGCCTCCACGTGCTACCTCTCAGGACACTTCTCAGCACCCGGACACTATGCTGAAAGAAGCCTGAGCCGCCTGGAAAGGCCACGTGGAGACACTCCAACCAACAACCCAGCTAAGCACCCAGCTTCAGCTTCCAGCCCTCTGAGTGCACGTGTAGGCACTGGAGTCACCAGAGGCCCCTGCCCCAGCTCCCATGTGACTGCCAACTCATGGGAGACTCCAAGCACCACCTGTGGCCTCCCAGCAACCACACGATGATGGTCCTTGTTTGAAGCCACTGCGTTTGGGGAGGGGGCGTTTCTTGCCCAGCCACAGGGATGAGAACCTGCATCTCAACAACATGCATTTGGGTGAGGGGGCCATCTCTCGAGCAAGGCAGCCTCCCTTCTTGTCAACTCCTGGGGATTTTTGTTGTTCTTGCCACTGCTGCCCCAATTCCCCAGGAGCTAGAGGAAGGCAGGCAGAAGGCCTCAGGTTGCCAGGAGGCAGGAGCCTCTGTGGGATGCAGTTACAATGGGAGACATAACCTTAAAGGCAGGAGCCTGACTTTACCTTTGCCTCCTGGAGATTTGGGATGCAGTACACCTGTCAAATCCCATCTTCTGTCCAACCCTGATCATATGTCTGTCTTATGTTTGCACACAGGACGCAAACTTGTGAACACCCAAAGAACAGGGTCTGGTGCCAAGAAACCAGCGCCACAAGGAAGTGATGTTTTTCCAGCAATGGGGATGGGTGGGATGAGAGGAAGAAAGGAGTACAAATCACTGGATCAAAACAAGGTGGGGAAAGGAAGGAGCAAAGGGAGAGAGTGAAGGAGGGAGACTGGGAGGCTGAAGGGAAAAGGCAGGGAAGGAAAGGAGAAAGGGGGCGGTGGGGAGAGAGGAGCGAAGAAGAAATGGAGGAGTGTGGGAGGGAAGATGGAAGGTGAAGGCAGGCAGGAAGACGTGAGCAAAGGGAGGGAAGGAAGAAAAGAGAAAGAGAAGGGCAAGAAGAAGAAAGGAAGGTAGGGAAGAAAGGAAGAGAATGAGAAACCTAATGTCAATGGCACCCTCTATGTTTTTATTTCCTGTTTTTCTGAGGTAGCCTCTTCAGCAGAAGGAAATGGGCTGAATCGCCTCAAACTCCACCTAGGTAGAAAGCACAGGTTTCATTTCGCCAGGGCCTGTGAAAATGTTTGAACTGAGCAGCATTAACACGGAGACAGCGATTACCCCACGTGGCTGTTGCGCTCTGATGATACCAAGGCAACGGGAATGGGGGCTCATTATTTCACCAGGTGACAAAAAAATAGTATTTTGACGTTTAACCCTGAACGTGAGGAAGGAGGGCGTGGGGGCGGAATCAGGGGCTCTTTGTGGAGTCTCCTCTTGCCATTGTGATGCCCCTTGGCCTGTCAACAACCTGAGGTCCTGCACGCTGCCAGTGAGGGGCTTGGCTGCCAGCCCTAGCCCAGCATTTCTTATCAGATTTACTGTGACAAGTGATGGGAGAAAAGCAAGATGCTGTTAACAGCGCATCCGTTCAGACCCTGCTATTTAGAAATTTGGATTGATATTTTGTCAGAGAGAAGTAGCACTGATGTTAATCTTTGCACTACCCTTGGAAAAAAATCATTCATAATCTTATAACAATAATCCATAGCATTTGTGGAGCTCTGAGAACCAAGGGATGGTCAGAAGCATTTTTAGACAGATGTCTCATTTCATCTTCAAAGCAACCCAGTGAGGAATAAGAAAAGTTGGCTTATGACTTCCCTTTTGGAAAGTGAATCTTTGGAAGCACAGAGAGGTCCAGGTTTGCCCAAGGTCACATAGTCAATAAGTTAGAGAGCCTGGATTTGAACCTGAGCGGTCTGCTGCCAGAGGTACTTTTTTTGCTCGTGTTTATTAAGGCAACTTGGAGCTATGGCAAGGATTCAGATAGAATTGAGGATCATTTTTTTTAACAATTTATTAGGGGCTCATACAACTCTTATCACAGTTCATACGCATACATACATCAATTGTATAAAGCACATCTGTACAGTCTTTGCCCTAATCATTTTTTCTCCTCTTTTCTTTTTTTACATTTTATTAGGGACTCATACAACTCTTATCACAATCCATACATATTCATACATCAATTGTATAAAGCACATCCATACATTCCCTAACCCAATCATTCTCAAAGCATTTGCTCTCCACTTAAACCCTTTGCATCAGGTCCTCTTTTTCCCCCCTCCCTCCCCTGCCCCCCCTCCCTTATGTGCCCTTGGTAATTTATACATCGTTATTTTGTCATATCTTGCCCTATCCGGAGTCTCCCTTCCCCCCTTCTCTGCTGTCCCTCTCCCAGGGAAGAGGTCACATGTGGATCCTTGTAATCAGTTCCCCCTTTCCAACCCACTCACCCTCCACTCTCCCAGCATCGCCCCTCACACCCTTGGTCCTGAAGGTATCGTCCACCCTGGATTCCCTGTACCTCCAGCCCTCATATGTACCAGTGTACAGCCTCTGCCCTATCCAGCCCTAACAGTGCTTCTCTCTATCTTTGTGGAGGCCTGGTGATGGGCTGGGCTGCTAAGTAGTAGCTTAAAGAGGCTTTCCCCTCCTGTGAAAAGTTACACTCTCGGGAAACTCACGGGTGCCAGTTCTACCCTGTCCTCCAGGGTTGTTCTGAATCAACGTCAACTCAATGGCAGTGAGTTTGGCTTTTTAATGTCTCTCCCTGTTGTTGTTGTTGTTAGTTTGCCATCCAGTTGGTTCTGGTCCATGGCAAACCTATTCACAGCAGAATGTAACAATAACAGCTCCTCCTCCATCCACCCAAGTGTTCCTATGCTCAGTCCTCTTGTTGTCGTCACTGTGTCAATCCAGCTCTTCAAGGGCCTTCAACCTTTTTTCACAGCCCTTCCATTTTTCTAAGCATGATGCCTCTCCAGGGACTGGTCTCCACTGACAACATGTCCAAAGTCTCACCATCCTTACTTCTAATGGGAATTCTGGCCGTACTTCCAAGACAGATTTTGTTTGTTCTTTTGGCAGTCCATGGTACTGTCAATATTCTTTGCCAGTACCATGGTTCAAATTCATACAGTTTACCTGGGTCTTCTTCACTCAATGGCAAGCTTTTCACATGCAGATGAGGCAAATGAAAATACCATGGTTTGGATCAGGTGTACTTCCTGCTTAAAGTAACATCCTAACTTTTCAACATTCTAAAGAGCTCTTATGCAGCAGATCTACCCAGTGCAATGTATCTTTTCATCTCTTGACTGCTGCTTCCAGGAGCATTGCTTGTGGATCCAGACAAGACAAAATCCTTGACAACTTCAAGTTTTTCTCGATTTATCATCATGTTACCTATTGGTTCAGTTGTGAGGATTTTGGTTTTCTTTGTGTTGAGTTGTATCCCACATTGAAGGCTGATTAAGAGTAAGTTTCAGAGTCTCTTCTGACATGCACTTGTATCTTTTCTTTATTTCCATTTTTTAAAATGACACTGTGCTTTATTCAGAGATGTTCTCAAAATTTGGTGGGTTATTATCAAGGTTGTATATTGACTCTCGTGTACTTGTTTGCATTTTCTTGAACTTCAACTTGAGCTCACATATGAACAATTGCTGATCTGTTCCACAATCAGCCCCTGGACTGGTTTCAGTTGCTGATATTGAGCTTCTTTTATTGTCTCTTCCCACAGGTGTAGTCAATTTGATTTCCGTGCATTCCATCTGGAGAAGTCCACATTTATGGTCACCTTTTTTGTTGTTGATCAAATGTTTGAAGAAATCATTAATCATGCAAAATTCTAACATCCAATCAAGATAAATTGGTAATTATTGGTGATTGGAGTGCAAATGTTGGAACCAAAGAGGAAAGAACAGAAGTTGGAAAATATAGTATATGCTATCAGCAATTTATTGGTCTTGCAAACTCTGTCATGCGATCTCCAGCTTGGTTTCTATAACCTAGACCATATTTTTCAACTACTGATCCTTCCTCTTTGTTTTCAACTTTTGCACTCCAATAGCATTTTGATAGCAAGTCTGACAAATTTGGGACTGAATATGGTGGTAGAATTATTCAATTTCTGCATCACCAGCTTTGGGTGGTTGGTGCATAAATTTGAACAATAGTTGTATTGATTGGTTCTCCTTGAAGGGGCATAGATAGCATCCTATCAAAGATAGCATTGTACATTAAAATAGATCTTAAAATGTCCTTTTGATGATGAATGCAATGTTGTTTCTCTTGATTGTGTCATTTCCAGCAGAGTAAACCATAAGATTTTCTGTTTCAAAATGGTCAATATCAGTCCATTTCAGCTAACTAATGCTTACAATATCAATCTTTATGTATTCCATTTCATTTTTAATGACTTCCAATGTCCCTAGATTCATATTTCATACATCCCAAGTTTCAATTATTAATGACGATTTGAACTGTTTCTCCTCATTTTGAGTTGTGCCCCATCAGCAAATGAAGGTCCTGATGGCTATACTCGATTTGCATCATTATGGTCGACTTGCCTATGAAAAGTCAGCTCTTCCTCTTCCTCAGCCGTATTTTGAGTACTTTCCAAGTTGAAGAGCTCATCTTCTGGCACACGTTCTGACAATGTTCTTCTGTTGTTCATGGGGGGGTCTAGTAACTGACAGTGTTGCTGCTATCCATAGGGTTTTCAATGGCTCATTCTTCCCATGCAGGCAGCCAATTCCTTCTTCATTGTCTGTTCTTTGTCTGGAAGCTCTTTGGGTGACCCTGCTGGTATATGAAATGCCAATCACATAGCTCCCAGTATCTCACAAAACAAAAGTCACCACAGTACCACAAAATGCCAGACAAGTGATGGACCTCTATTCTTAGTGAGGCGTGGCCTGGTGGGAGGAATGGGCCCTTAGGTGGTTCTCATCCACTTACTGGAACAAATACTGTTAGATCTTATTTCATAAATGTGAAATGCATAAAAGAGACCCCCCCCCAAAATATCCTCCAATTCAGATTTTCTGCCTTTTAAAAGAGGATAACCCACTCTGATTCAAAGTCATTGAGGTGTTTTGTTTTCCCCTCCCTCTGAGGCTACAGAGACTAGACTAATCACAGCTGAGGTGGAGCGACTGAAATGACTTAAAGCACCAGCTAGACTGGCTGTCAGAAGCAGCTACAGTCAATAGCTACAGACTGACAGAGCTGCTCAGCCAAGAGCTGAGGGTTCTCAACTCCCACTTCTACTCATGGGCACAGCCAGTGGCCTCTGGGAGTTGACTGGAACCCAGCAGCCAGTTGTGTGGAGCAAGCTAATTCATCTCAGCCTGGCCCAGGTCATCAAGTCACTGAAGGAGTATCGGGAAAGAGGGAAGAAATTTGGGGTCCCACATTTGGCCACAGACAAAAGTTGTTCTGTGTTTAGACAGTAGTTCTGGGCCTGAGTTTGGGGCAGGTGTGATGAAGGAAAGTCGGCTCCCTCCCTGCATCTGGGAACAGATGGTGGGGCTGCCCTGGAAACAGCAGGTCAGTCAGCTGGAGCAAAAAAGGCTTGGCCTCTAAAGCCCTGGCAGGGCAGACTGAAGCTACCTGGACTGTTTTTTCTTAACCCAATAGCTCCTGCTACCCTCACCACCCCCAACTAGGTAAAAGGGAAGAAAGATGCATTTTCTTTACAGAGGCAACTTTCTAGAAAGGAGACCAGCCCACCAGCTGTGAAAGGTCCCCTTAAACCATTTTACTTTGAGCAGGAGGAAGAAATGTTGAGATTCCCAGAGCCACGTGGAATTGTGGATCCTCTAGTTTAGGTTCCAGTGATGCCAGATCGATTTTTCTAGAGAAAGTCAAAATTCCTGTTTTCTTAAAAACCTCCTGATTTTTTCAAAGGCGATTCAATAACATTGGATAGAAGCCAAGTAGGCCAAAGAGCCCTGGTGGCACAGTGGGTTATGTGTTGGGCAGCTAACTAGAAGGTCAGTAGTTTGAAACCACCAGTCACACTGGGGGAGCGGGGGTTGGGGGATAGGGTGGGGGGCTGTGCAGAGATGAGACCTTCTAGTCCATATAGAATTTCAGCCTCGGAAACCCACAGGGGCAGTTCCGCTCGGTCTTACAGGGTCACTGTGAGTTGGAATCTTCTAGATGGCAGTGAATAAGCAGGCCAACCAGAGTCCACACAGGTCCTCATTTGGCCATGGGAGTCCCCAGTCTGTGACCCTCACAGAATCGAACTTTGTGTATCGATGTTAAAAGTGAGATCCAGAGAGGGGAGTGCCTGTCCCCTTGAGGAGCACCGAGTTGACTTTCCAGTCTCCAATCTGGATTTCTACCCCTGAGCTCCAAATATACATTAATCACATTCATTTTTACCAGTTAGTACAGGAATCACCAAAGACAGCAATCAAAGGAAATCATAAAAAGTTTAACTTCCTGTATTTTTTCCATAAAACAACCCAGCAAACTGAATGGCCAGATCTAACCTCTGGCTAGCCAAAAAAGTACTACCATGAGCAGACGTCAAACAAGCATCCACTCTCCATCTTTGTGATTTGTTTCTCTAGTACACCACTCCAGGTAGCATAATGTGTTAGTCCAGGTAGACCAGAGAAACAAATTCACAGACACTCATGTGTATAAGAAAGAGCTTTGTATAAAAGAGCAATTGTATATTGAGAAAGATCCCAGCCCAGTCCAGATCAAGTCCGTAAGTCCAATATTATCCCCTATGTCCAATACTGGTCAATAAATTCCTCTTTAGACTCATGTAGCCATGCAATAATGCCAAATGCAAGAATATCACAGACCAGTGGGTGGAAAGTCATGTAGATCCAGTAGCGGTGAAGGATCTTGGTGCTGGCAGGGGTCACTATGTGGCTCCTCCAGCTCCAGGGCTCTGGCTCTCTCAGTGTGTCTCCATGTGGTTTGTCAACAGGATTGTGTAGAAAAGAGACAGTGTGTTCCACCACAAGATAGCAATACAGGAATACCCAAAATCCTCTGGAGAAAGCCAGGCCCCACAGAGGCCTCATTCGCTGTGACCCTATTGACAGGCTAGACTTTACCCTTTCTCAAGTTATTAGATTATGTAACTGCCTACAGTGGGTTTTCCAACAATTCCTGGAGCCTTGTTTTTGATTAATGCTTTCAGTGCAACTTGGACTTCTTCTTTCAGTACCTTTGGTTCTTATATGATACCTCTTAACATGATGCAATATTGACTAGTTCTTTTTAGTATAGCGACTCCATATATTCCTTTAATCTTTAAAATTTTTTCAGTTTTATTGACATATAATTCAGATGTCATATAATACAATAGTTTAAACTTGTTAAAAAGAGGTGTGTAAGGATCTGATCACTGAAGACAAATGGCTATCAAAAGATATAGGGTCTTAGAGACTTCAAAGTAAATAAGCAGCTGTCTAGCTCAGAAACAAGAAAACCCACATGGAAGAAGCACACCAGCCTGTGTGATCATGAGGTGCCAAAGGGATCAGTTATCAGGCATCAAAGAACAAAAAAAGTCATATAATTGTGTGCTCACCTTCCCGATATGATTGCTGAAGACAAATGGGCGCATAAACAAATGTGGTGAAACAAATCCTGGCTGTCAAAAGTGATAGCGTCTGGGCTCTTAAAGACTTGAAGGTAAACAAGCTAGCTCAGAAGCAACAAAGGCAACATGGAAGAAGCACACCAGCCTGTGTGATCATGATGTTTCAAAGGGATCAGGTATCAGGCATCAAAGAACAAAAAATTTATATCATTGTGAATGAGGGCAGTGAAGATTGGGAACCCAAGAACCATGTGTAGGCAAGTGGTCATCCCCTTTCAGAAGGGTTGTCGGGAGATGATCCAGTCGGTGCAGTGTAGCAATGATGAAACATACAACTTTCCTCTAATTCCTAAATGCTTCCTCTCCCAACCCCCTCCTGTATCATGATCCCAATTCTGCCGCACAAATCTGGCTAGACCAGAGGATGTACACTGGTACAGATAGGAACTTGAAACACAGGGAATCCAGGTCAGACGCTCTCTTTAGGACCAGTGCTAAGAATGGCTATACCGTGAGGGTGGAGGGAAAGTGGGGTATTAAGGGGGGACCGATTACAAGGACCTACATAACCTCCACCCTGGAGGAAGGACAACAGAAAAGTGGGTGAAGGGAGATGTCGGACAGTGTAAGATATGACAAAATAATAATTTATAAATTATCAAGGGTTCATGAGGGAGGGGGTGGCGGGGAGGGTTGGAGAAAATGAGGAGTTGATACCAAGGGCTCAAGTAGAAAGCAAAGGTTTTGAGAATAATGATGGCAACAAATGTAGAAATGTGCTCGACACAATGTATGTATGGGTTGTGATAAGAGATGTGCAAGCTCCTGATAAAATGATACAAACAAATACATAAATAAATAGAAAATAACTAGAGCAAAGCTGTATGTTTCATTGTTGCTCCACTGCACCCTGAACACCTCTTCTCTTCCCACAACCGTTCTGTAAGGGGATGTCCACTTTCCTTCAGATGGGTTTTGGCCTCGTCCCTACTCCATACCCTTCCTCATTCACAATGATGTGATTTTTTTTGTTCTTTAATGCCTGATCCCTTCAACACCTCGTGATCACACATGCTGGTGTGCTTCTTCCACGTGGGCTTTGCTGTTTCTGAGCTAGATCGCGGATTGTTTATTTTCAGGCTTTTAAGGTGAGCATCACGGCATGCCAGTTCAATAGAACAAAGTGTTCTTGCAATTGAGGGAGAAAAGAAGTGGAGGTCCAATGTCCATCTGCTACCTTAATTCTAAACCTATCAATATTAACAAGGGTTTAGGAGGGAGGGGGTAGGGAGGGAGATAGAAAAACGAGGAGCTGATACCAAGGGCTCAATTAGAAAGGAAATGTGTTGAGAATGATGAGGTCAACAAATGCACAAATGTCCTAAACACAATGGAATGATGTATTGATTGTGATAAGGGTTGTACAAGCCCCCAATAAAATGATTTAAAAAAGGGGGGGGGGACTGCTTACAAGGATTTACATATAACCCCCTCCATGGAGTTGCACAACAGAAAAGTGGATGAAGGGAGATGTGGGCACTGTAAGACATGACAAAATAATTGATAAATGATCAAGGTTCCATGAAGCAGGGGAAAAAGTGAGGAGCTGATATAAAGGGAGTAAGGAGAAAGCAAATGTTTTGAGAATGATGGCAAAAATGTACAAATGAGCTTGACACAATGTATGTACATATGGATAGTTATATGAGCCCTCAATAGAATGATTTTTATTTTTAAAAAAGGGAAAAGAGGAAGTTTCGGGGGGTGTGGGCGGTACATCTATTCCAAGCTATGCTGCTCCCGAAACTAGGTGCTCAGATTAGTATTGGAAAATTCGTCTCTCCTCATGGATAAAGTCAAATGGAACCCCAAGGACTCTTTCCGGAGGGCCGCGTTCCACCGGAAGAAGGCACCGGTCACCGCCTCCCCACTTCCGGTCATATTTCTGTACCGCGTATGGAATTGTCCCTTTGCAACCACCGTAGCCACGCAACCTGCGTCCTTGCCTTCCCATTGGTTGGGGATTTTTACCGCCAAAGCGCAGGCGATTTCCTAGACCTGCGCTAATAAGCGCGGCGCGAACTAGGCTGCAGGGAGCCCGCAGACTCTTCGGTCAAGTGGGCGGCCGACAAGGAGGTCCCGGTACCAGGTCTACCCGCCATGTTCTGTGAAAAGGCGACGGAGGTGGTCCGCGAACTGCACCACACGCCAGAAGGGCAGCTGCCCGCCTTTAATATGACGGGCTGGACGGCAGAGGGCGGGATGGAGGTCCGGGGAGCTTGGCTGAAAGGGGCTGGAGGGTGAGCGGGATCTCCCCTGGGCTGCTCTTTTCGCGGTTTGCTTCAGATTCCCCTGAGGGTGTGAGACAAGTTCCGGAAGGGAAAGTAACAGCATAACAAAAGGTTACTGTGGGAGAAAGAAGGAAGTTACTGTACAACTCAGCAATTGCGCTTCCTCAAAGTCTACTTCCTTCCGTTTTGCTTCATTTTTAGCTTTGTTGCTTTTCCTTTGCTTAGCCAAGTAAAAGGTTGCCTAATACGAACTAAAGTAAATTCGAATCCACCTCCATTCTGCCGAAGAAAGCTGGAAGCTTTCTGTTCTTTTAAAGATTGACAGCCTCAGAAACCCACAGAACCAGTCGTTTTTATTGGATCTAGCGTTTTATGCGCATTAGTGTGCGCGCACGCACTCAGTGAGCAAAATGTGATGATGAAGTAGGCCTCTGGTGCCAGACTGAGATTCATACTCTGTTCGATCACTGTGGACTCAGGCTTTCTGTGCGTCCAGTGTTCTCACCAACAAAAATGGGCATGATGATGGTACAGAGCTCTTGGTGTAGTGAGGAACTGTACCTGACACACTCAGGGCTGAGTCCCTGTATGCTGTTTCTACAAGAAATAATAATAGTGCTAACAGTCGTATTGTTACTATTATGATTATTTGTCCACTACAATAACATGGAAGTAGGAATGATGTTCAGCACTTAGCTTGCAATTGTCTCTCCTCATAATTGTGTGAGATCTGAGCTGTCTCCCCCCACCTCAAACATGTGAATGGAGAATTGAAGTTAGGAGATTTGTCAGTGGTGATATAGCCAGTAAAGAGCAGAGCTAGAGCTTGAACCCTGGAAGTCTAAGTACGTTTAAGCATCGTAGTAAACAATCATAGGGCAGCAACTAGATAGATGTCAGTGAGGACCAAGAAACACAAGTGAATAGAATGCAATGTGGTAAGTGAAACTGGTGTTGCGTAGATGGGAGCATAAAGAGAAATGCTACTGGGGGGTTGGGAGTGGGTGTTCGAGCCTTGTATGAAGTATTAGCCCTCACACAGGCAGGTGACAAACAATGGCTTAAGACTCATGATCACAACTGGAAAGGTTATGTATGGAGATGTCAATGGTGGGTTCTAGGATTAGAAAAACTTCGGCATTATTCCACAGGCATTTGGAATCAGGTAGAGGTTTTCAGGTAGGGGTGTGGCGGGATGTTTTTATATTTTGGAGTACTTATTGGCAGTAAAATGAGGCCTGGAGTTATGCATTGGGCTGCTAGCCTAATGGTCAGCAATTCAAACACACCAGCCATTCTAAGGGAGAAAGATAGCCGCTTCTGTAAAGATTTACAGCTGTATAAACCATAGGGAGCAATTTTCTCCGTCCTATAGGGTCATTTAATCAAAATGTACTTAATGGAAGTGGTTTTGGTTATTGGCAATATGGAAAATGCATCAGAAGAGAAGAACTAATGGAGGCAGAGAGATGAGCTAGTGGTGAGAAATGTGGATGATTGAAACTCAATTCTACAGATATTGATAAATGAGTTTTTTAAGTGATTGAAGACTAGCAGGACTTGTAACTTTTAGAATTGTGGAGATGAAATGGGTAATAAATGACATCAAGAGTAAACAAGGCTATTCATCATCATCAAATATTTTCAACATATAATTGGCTACAGGGTTGGTTGAACCCAAGACTGTATTTTGGCTGAAAGAATATGTGATGTCACTTCGTTTCAAATGGTCAACTATCTTATTAACATTTATGAATTTTAGAATTAAAACATTTTATTTGTCTAAGTGAAAAATTTCTATCTTAAGGTAGATGGTAGGAAAAATTCCTTTGGCCTTTCTTTTCTTGCAGTACAAACCAAAACTGTCTTTGGGGGAAAAAATTGGGAGAAACATTTTAAAACTTGTATTTGTTGTTTTTGCAGTGAAAAGGTGTACTTTCATGCTCGATTAAACCTTTATTTTTGATGTAGGTACATAAATAGCCAGAATTTATGCAATGGCTATGGATTTTAAATAAATTATATATATAAATTGAGGATAAATGTAGTACAGATAGACTTAGGGGATTAATTGAATGCATTGGGGAATCCATGGATATATATCAAAAGCAGTTTATATATTCCAAGAGGATGGACTCAGACAAATTCTGGAGGAGAGGAAGGCTTTATATGAACAAAACCAATCCGATGTGTAAGTTTTCATAAGATTTTTTTTAAGTTATCAGAGTTAAGAATTAATTAGAAATAATATTAGCTAGTTGATTTTGCATCATATTTGGGTTTTTTTTTAATCTCTGTGCACCTGATTATATTCTAACTATATAATTTAGCCCAGCTCTAAAGGACTTAATATTGCTTATTGTTATATCTGCATTTTGGGTGCTTTAATGCATATTTGTTGGTTGATTGATATGACGGAATTAGGATAGACCCAAATTGAGATACAAGTGAATAAAAGCACTAACAAAGTGGAATACATACATTTTACTTTTTAAAAAAAATTAAAGAGAATAGACAATATATAGTAGGCAGTATAGACAATAGACAACATGATAGCTACATGTTGGGCTGCTGACTGCAAGATCAGCTGTTTGGAACCATCAGCTACTCTGAGGAGGAAAGATGAAGCTTTCTACTCCTATAAAGTGACAGTCTTAAAAATCCAGAGGGGCAGTTCTACCCTGTCCTATGGGCAGAACTGCTTTGGGTGGAAATCAACTCACTGGCAGAGTTTGGTTTGAGTATCGGCGCAGTAGAGATTATTCATAGTTGGAGTGGAGTTTATACAGAACTAGTGCTACAGAAAGCTCAAAAGGTTTCTAGATTTACAGATAGTAAAAGTTAAGCCTGGGATTTGGCACAGTGAAGAATTTGAGCTGTAAGACAAAGTAATAGTGCCCTGTGATTTGGTCAAAAAACAAACCAAGCTCACTGCCATTGAGTCAATGCCGACTCATAGTGACTCTATGGGACAGGATAGACTGCCTGTGTGGGTTTCTGAGCCTTTTTTAAAACAGTTTTATTGGTACTTAATCCACATATATCACACAATTCAATAGTTCAGTCATATCAAGAAGACTTACATAATCATTAACACAATCAATTCTTTAGAGATAAAATTACAAATAATGAATAAGAAAGAAAAGACCACCTTGTCTTAGAACAAGCAAGAAATGCTCTCACCTAAACAGCAGTTGTCAACCTGTTGGTTACGACCCGTTGGGGGTCAAACAACCCTTTCACAGGAGTCACCTAAGACCTGAAAACACATTTCCAATGGTCTTAGGAACCAAGACACTGTTCCTCTAGCTGTCTCTAGGCAGGGCTGCCCATATGCAGATATGCCCACATACGAGTAACTGGCGTGAAAACTGTTACCCATGCTACACTATGCTTTACAACAAAATTAATTTCATTTGTAGTTAGAAATTAGTCTTTCACAATAGAAAATGTTTTTGTGATTAATCACTATGCTTTAATTATGTTCAAATTGTAACAATGAAAATACTTCCTGCTTATCAGGTTTTACATGACGATTCATAACAGTAGCAAAATTACAGTTATGAAGTAGCAACAAAAATAATTTTATGGTTGGGGGGGTCACCACAATATGAGGGACGGTAGTAAATGTATATTAGGAAGGTTGAAAACCACTGACCAAGAACAAGTTCAGGTTAGAAGGGAGGTCATCTGACCATGTATCCAGTTCATTCCAGCATAATCACACTTACAATGATCTCTATCTGATAGAAAAGCTGTTCGAGACACTTTCCTGTGACTAGAGGGGATCTGCTGGTGGCTTAATCTGACTAGATACTCTGCAGATGGGTTTGGGGCCCCCCTATCTTCTATAGCATTCTATAAATTGGGTCTTCGAAATTTGGGCTCTGATACTTTTCCCTTTGTCATTTTTGAATTTTGTTTTGCGTGCCTTTGGGTCACGCAAGCTGGTGTGCTTCTTCTTTGTGGACATAGTTCACTCCTCGTTTAGATGACTACTTGTTTGAATTTAAGACTCCACACACTATTCCGATTGATAGTGAGCACCATTTGTTTTCTTCACCACACTTAGCTGTAGCACCCTTATCTTCAGTGATCATTACATGAGGTGGGCAAGGCCATGTTATCCAAACTAACTGTCTTTGGATTGGGACTAAAGTTAAATTGGGGCCAGAATCCATCTGCTTGTCCCTGGGATATGCATAGCTCGGGTTTACTTTGACAGCCATACTATGACAAATTAATACCCTGTAAGACCAACTACCCCACCAACAGCAACAAAACAACTAGCAGACAACTAAAGACAAACACAAACAAAACAAGCAAATGAAAGGCAGGGGAAAAAACCATAGAAACAGAAAAGTAACACATTGTCAATCATTCCCCCTGGAGTATAAGATGATTGCACTGGCAACACCATCAAGTTTTCCGATGACACATCATTCTGCTGTAGGTTTGAGGAGTCTGCAAGTACAGTTCTAACTTGAGCCGAAACCCATGAGTTGTTGCTCCACACAGTTAGATCTCATATTCAGTTGAATTCTGTTTACCCTAAGCAGGGGGGATCGATGCCAGGGGAAACATCCTGGATCAATTCTTCCAAGTTTAAATCCCTGCCCAACAGATCAAAGCCAGTCATATCACTGAGAGGGGAGCATCAAGGTACTAAATATATGGTGATTCTGAGTCCCTTTTGATGGACTCCAACCAAATGGGGTTCCCCCCAAGGTCCAATGACCATCACTTCCACAGGTCCAGGGCAGCCACTCTGCTTCCTCTTCTATCTAAGCACCCCAGTCCTCAGTCCAAGGGTACAGGCACCTTTGAGGCCAGGCTCAGTTCATTCTGCTGGGCCTCTGTGTTAAGCGCTTGTGTAGCCCGAGTGATGCCATGCTGACCACAAGGTTTACCGTACCACAAGGTCAGCATCCAGTGACACCTTGGTGTTTAGTCCATGGCATGTTTTATTGAGCTTTGTCTAGAGACATATTTGTAGTGTTTACCCAGGAACATAAAATCTGGACCATTGTCCCTATAGGTTCCCTACAATCATTGTTTAGCACCCCTTCCCAATGTGAGGATATTTCTCCCCAATCACCTACCATGCTCGCCAACAGAACTATCAGTGATGTTCCTCTCCCCTGGCCTAAACTTGATTTCCTGGCAAGGTTCTTTCATTTCTGTGGGGATTTGCCCCAGCCTTGTCTTGGTGTAGACCCTCAGGTGGATGGTCTTATCCCATATCCCACCTCTTTGTGGAGTGACCCACTTTGGAGGATATTTTTGGTTTAAGGATTATTTTAGGACTTGGGTTTTTCCAGTTTACGTGGCTCTAGAAAGTCTAGAGTTCTTGGTAATTTGAAATTCAATTTTGAATTTTTCCCTTTTGATCAGCATTCGTTTATAGATTCTTTAATCAAAAAGTTCACACTATCAATAGAATTGCCATGTGCCCCAGGGGCTGATTGATAATGTTCTCTAATATAAAATTACAATGATGTCTCTTTAAGATTAACCAGAGATGTACGTAAACCATAGATAACATGAATGGGATTTAGACTTGCATTTAATTCTAGCCCAATATGAGAATTAGTTCTTGTGACTTGGCCCTTTTTGATGCTCACTGAAGATATGGATGCTATAGCAAAGTGTAGTAAAGAAATTTAGATGGTATGATTTTTAGAAAGAATGGCGCATGGGGGTCTTATTTTTAAGCAAGCAGCCTTCTGAGTGAAATGTCACCTAAGTCCACATGGAAGAAGCACATCAGCCTTTGTGACCAGAGGAGTGTGAATAATTAAAACTCAAATATGAAGGAGGGAATAGTATTAGAGCTTAAATTGTGAACACCTGATTTGCAGAAGGATATGGATGACAGTGGAAATCCAAAATCATTTGCAAGTTCCACACAAGTGGTTTAAGATTCCGGTGAATCCTCTCTGACTCAGTTGAAGGATGTCAGTAGTCTTGCTATCAGACAGAGAGTGTTATAGAGATGATTACAATAAAGCATGATATCATTTGACCTCTGTTTTGACCCATTTTACTTCAGTAAAAACAAAGTGCAGGGGAAATATGTATGGATAAAGCTCTGTGAGTCCTCTTTGAGCATAGACAAGTGTGGTTAGCCTTGCTGTTATGCAGAGTGCATTGGAAAGTGGATTATTGCAGATGCAATTCCTTTAAAATTTAGCACCATATCCATTGATCTCCTTTTTGACCCATTTTAAATTGATTTTAGTTTTTTATATTTTCTATCTTTTCAGTTGGGATACTTTTGTTTTACTTTGTTATTTATAGTAGGTTTTTTGCTGTTTTTAAATGTTTTAGTGTATATGAAATCTAGGGTAGGTATATCTATTGAGACAATATCTTGATTAATGGTTCCTGAGTTGTGGCCGGGGCGGTTTGAAGGAAGTGAGTACAATAATAACAGTGAGTACAAGAAGGAAGAAAATGTTCTAAATTCGATTGTGGTAATGATTGTACAACTCTTCTTAATATGATTGAACCATTTAATTATATAATTTGCGATGGACTTTTTAACAGTTTATTGGTATATAATTCACATATCGTTGTAGAATCATCACCATAATCAGGTTTAGATATTTTCTTCATTCTTGGACTCATTGTTATTAGCTCCCCATTTCCTCCCCACCTCCCCTGCCCTGCCCCAAGGAACCATGAATCCAGTTACTGCCTCTGATTCACCTATTTTGGATTTTATATACAGAAAAACAGTGAAAACAATAAAAACAACACTAAGAAGACTATGAAAGTAAAACAAAAACCTCAGTCAAAAGAAAGCTACAAGTATCTTAAGAACTAGAACACATTTAGATGGCTCATAAGGGAGAGCAAATGGTGGGGTGCTGAGTTTGAACCTAACCGCATCCGCAGGAATCCACTGCGCTCTGCATGCTAGCGAGGCCCTCCACCCCTCGTCCATGGTCACAGTGAGGCTCCAAGGGTTTGCTTCATGAGTATTTTCCCTTCACTTTTTTTTTTAATTGAAACAGCTTTAAAATGGGTCCAAAGGAAAATCAAATAAGATATACTGCATTTTGATCTATGTCTGACATATTGATTTACAGTGTCTGATAATAGAGCTCTTCACATCCCTCAGCTATAACGAGAGGGAATTCACAAGAGGCTTGATCTCTTTGTGGACCCTCTAAATGGATTTTGGGCTTCCACTGACAACCATAGCCTTCTACAAACCAATTGTTCACAATTTAAGCTTTGATATCATTCCAGCCTTTAGATTTGGATTATGTTCACACAGGCTGATGTGCTCCTTCCATGTGACACCCCACTTAGATGGCTGCTTGTTTGAAAACAAACCTTTAAAATCCCCAACACTATTTTTTCTAATAGCTGGGCACCATCTAGGTTCTTCACCACATTTTGCTGTAGACTCATATCTTCAGTGATTTCTTCATGAGGGCAACCACCAAGCAGGACCATGTCATAAGAACTAGCTGTTCTTAGATTGGGACTAGAATTAAGTACAAGCCTAAAATCCACTCATGGTTTATAAATGACTCTGGTTCACCTAAGAGACATCATTGTCATTTTATGTTACAGAACATTATCAATTATCATCCCCTTGCTGACTCATGACAACTTTATAGGGCAGGGTAGAACTGTCCTGTGTGTCTCCCAGCCTGCACATCATCACAGGAGTAAAAAGCCTCATCCTTCCCCCACAGACTTGGCTGGTGACTTTAAACTGCTGATGTTTCACTTAGGAGTCTAATGTGTAGCCGGTACACTTTGATGGTGTCATTAGTTTAGCCAATGTTACAGAATTTAGAACATTGTCGAGAAAGGGAAATTATACAAGTATGGGCCAGCTGTGAACTGCAATACATGAATTGTTGACTTGTGTAAATTAAACCTTTAAGTGACTGAGCACTATTTACAGAAACAACAGGAGTTGGTGATAGGGCAAACGTTCCAATAATATTTACAACAGCAGAGCCACACCTGCCATAAAAAGCAAAGAAGCATTAAAACAGACTGGTAGTTCTGGGCCACTGTTCTTGGTGGCAAGAGATTGAAACCAAGTCCCGTGCTGTGGTTGACTTCTTTCACTAGTTTAATGACATCGAGTCCCATCCATATTGTAGATTGTGCCAATTCTTCATTTCTCCGATTGGCTGAGTAACATCAGCAGCAGCAGTAGTGTGTACACATATATATCACATTTTCCTATTCATGGGCATTAGGTGGTTCTTATCTTCACCCATTGCAAATAGTATAGCAAGGAATGTTGGTGTACAAGTCTGTTTGCATGTCTTTTCAAATCTGGGTGTAGTAGATCAGATTTTTGTTGAGCTGCGACACTACTACCTACATTAGCGATACCATTTTACATTCCTACCAGCAATGGACACAGGAAATTTTTTTTTTCGGTAGTGAGTTTGGTTAGGTTTATTTATTTTATTAAATCATTTTAATGGGGGCTTGTATAACTAACTCTTTGCACAATCCATAAATCCATCTATTATGTCAAGCACATTTGTTGCCATCATCATTCTCAAAACATTTTCTTTCTTCTTGAGTCTTTGGTATCCGCTCATTTTTTACCCTTCTTCTCCCTCCCTCCCTACCTCACAAAACTTTGATAATTTATAAAATTTTTTTCATGTCTTACACTGTCCAATATCTCCCTTCCCCCACTTTTCTGTTTTCCACCCCCAGGGAGGGGGTTATATGTGGATCATTGGTTCCTCTTTTCTCCCCCTCCTTCCCCTTACCCTCCTGGTATTGCTGCACTCATTGATCCTGAAGGGTTTATCTGCCCTGGATTCCCTGTGTTTCCGGCTCTTATCTGTATCAGTGTACAGCCTCTGGTCTACCCGGATTTGTAAGGTAGAATTGAGATCATGATAATTGGGGGAGGAAGCATTAAAGAACTAGAGGAAAGTTGCGTGTTTCATCAGTGTTATACTGCACACTGACTGGCTCGTCTCCTCCCTGTGACCCTGCTGTAAAGGGATGTCTACTTGCCTACAGATGGACTTTGAGTCTCCACTCCGCACTCCCCCTCATTCACAATGATGATTTTTTTTGTTCTTGGATGACTGGTACCTGTTCCTATAGATACCTCGTGATCACACAGGTTAGTGTGCTTCATCCATGTGGGTCTCTATCTTCAAGCCTTTAAGATCCCAGAGGCCATATCTTTTGATAGCTGGTACCATCAGCTTTCTTTTTCACATTTGCTTATGCACCTGTTTTGTCTTCAGCAATCATGTAGGGAAGGTGAGCATCATGGAATGCCAATTTAATAGAACAAAGTGTTCTTGCATTGAGGGAGTATTTGAGTAGAGTCCCAATGTCCTTTAATATTAAACCTATAAATACACGCACATTAGATCTACTTCTCCATCATCATATATAAATATTGGCATGTACACACCTGTATTTAGACCTTTAAATACTCTTTGACTCCTAATTCTTTCCTCTATTTCCTTTTGCTTTCTTCTTGTCCCACTATCATGCTCAGTCTTCATTTGGATTTCAGTAATTCCTCTAGGTTATACTGCTCTTGATCAAGCCCTACCAGGCCTCCTGCACCCTCCTGGCCATTGATTTTGAATCACTTATTGTTCCCTTGTCCCTAGGTTTGTTAACACCCACTTCCTTTCCCCCCACCCCCGCCTCCCCTGCTCCCATATCTCCCCAGAACCAGCAGTCCGTTGTTTTCTCCTTCAGATTGTTTATCCCGCCTATTTTTTCTAGATAGAATTGCAGAGATAATAATATGCACAAAAAACAAGACAGAGCAAAACAAAGCAACAAAAGAAAACCAAAAAAAGACAAAAAAAAGAGAAAAGCCTGTAAATAGTTCAAGGTCTGTTTGTTGACCTTTAGGAGTGTTTTCCAGTTGAGTCTGATGGGGTGGCACACTCTGGCCCCAAAGTCTATTTTTTGTACTCCCTCAAGACTTCTTTGCTCTGCTTCCTTTGCTGTTCTGTTGCATGGCTCTTAGTGTTTTGCCTCAGTGTGATGGGGTCAGATTGGGCACAGTTCCCACACTGTGTTTCCAGTGTTGTCCCCTGGTAGCACTATGGGTCAGTGAGGTACATCGTGTCTCATAGTGGACTGGCCATATGGTCCTCTCTGTGCTTTGACTTCTCTGAGTGGAAATATCGTCCTCAGGGCTTGGTGGGCCAGGATGTGTTCCACTTTGAACTACTTTCTTATATTCATAACACTTGTAAATTCTTGTTTTAAATTTTTGTCCCCCATCTTCCTGATGTCCTTCTGAGAAAACAATCACTGTAAGCAATGTCTGGTTAAATTATATATCAAAAGAAATCTTTTTATTTACCCACCTATAAATGTGATTTTTTTTAGGACATTTGATGTATGTTTTTAAGTACTTGGTTTAGGTGTATTTGTGCTTAGTTTGTACAATGTAGACCATAATCTGGTACCCATAGAGTGACAGCAGATGGAAAAACCTAACAGCACAGGGTGTGCATTTTTCCTGTTCTCAGGGCCTAGTGCATTATGTGGAACAAAGCATGGTGGACCCTTTTTATATTCATCTAATTGCTTTAAAATGCTAAAGTAGATACTTACTCCTTTTGTTCTTCTGGTTTTAAAATGTGATCCATAAAAAAAAATGTGATCCATATCAAGTGTCTAAGAAGATGTGCATTTTATAGGGTGAAACTACTTCCTCTGTATATGAAAAAACCCTAAAGTATAGTAAAAAATATAGATGGGGAAATAGCAAATATTTGTTGAATGAATAAACTGCTGACTCCATGTCCAGCTACAGTAGTGTGGTGAGGATTCGGAAGTGCTCCTAGAAGCGGAGTGCTCATACAATAGAAACATCATGTAAGACCACCTTCTTCGGGCCATGATGTCAGGTTTTCTCTTACCTCAGTGAACAAATAGGACACTTGTCTTTTGAAATAATAGAAAGCAATCAGTGTGCAAAACTGTACAATACCAAATGGTTAAAGGAGATTAAATTATTATAGTATCATTGCATTGACAAGTTAGTTAACTTGGCTTTTTCTTACTTTAATCTTGTAATGTGTAAATAAAAGTTCTGAAGTAGAAGCAGCACAATTTGCTTAGGTAAACTGTTACGTACAAATAGGTAAAAATGTGTACGTGTATCAGTCCTTTGAAAAATATCATGGAAAAATTAATTTTTTTGGTTCTGTAGTGCCAGGAACTGGATTTAATGGTTTCTTGTGGGGATTGTAGGGGTGGTTGGTGGGAAACAGGAAGCTAATAACAATGAGTACAAGAAATAAGAAAATGTTCTAAAATTGATTGTAGTGGTAATTGTACAGTTTTTTTGTACAATTCTTAATAACTATTGAATTGTTTGATGTGAATTGTTACATGTCAATAAAACTTAAAAATTTTTGTTGTTCTGCAGTGTATTTATCCATTTTCTCTTTAATTCTCTTCCTAGTAATGAAGCAAAATCAGACGGAAGAAGCAATTTGATACCAACCATCAAATTTCGGCACTGTTCTTTGTTAAGAAATCGACGCTGCACTATTGCGTACTTGTAAGCTGCTGTGATTTTACTTGTAGTAGCAGGAAACAAAGAAGAGTTTTCCATGGGGTTTCTCAATTAAGTTTCTGGTTGATAGCAACAGATCTCAGATTTATTTATCTCTGTGGTTATGCATGGAGCCCTGGTAGCATGGTTACTTGTTGGGCTGTGATCTACATGGTCCACAGTTCAAAACCACTAGTAGTTCCGAGGGGAAAAGGCCGTGTTTCTATTCCTGTAAATAATTACAATCTCGGAAACCCACAGGGGTTTGCTATGAGTCAGCATTGGCTTGATGGAAGTGAGAGTGTTTTCAGTGTTTATGCGCTGGCCTGTTAACCAGAAACAGCATTTCAAAACCACCAGCTGTTCTGCGGGGAAAAGATGAGGCTTTCTACTCTTAAAAAAGAGTTACAATCTCGGAAACTCACTGGTGCGCTTCTATCCTGTCCTTACAGTGTCAGTATGAGTCAAACAACTCCATGTGGCAGTGAGTTATTTCTTTTAAGTTTGATTTAATGTAAGCATTTTAATTTCGTTTTTCCAGTTTAAAATTTGTATTGTAAAAGATTGCACTATTCTTGAAAGCAGAGAGAATAATATAGTGAAGCTCCTGGAGTTGTCTTATAAATTTAACAATACATTTTCCATAATTTATGACATATGTATGTTAGGCTACTTAAAACTAAGTACTAAACATCAGATAACATTTTACCACTATATACTTTAGGATACATCTCTAAGAAATAAGGGCCTTTCTGATCTTTTTCCACATTACTGCTGTGTCACCATCACAGTTACGACAATGAACAGTGCTAGGGGCATCAGCCCAGTTCCTATTCCCGATTTCTGGTAGTCCCAAAGATGTCTTCTTAGAGTAGATCTATTTGCATCAGAATCTTAAAAAAAAAAAAAAATCCACAAATGACAGTTTAGTTGATAAGATCCTTGAGTCCTTACTGATAGAACAATGTCTGATTTCCTGCTTGTTTGTATGCTAATACTCTCTCAATGTCCTAGGTATGACCGGTTACTGCGGATTCGTGCACTTAGGTGGGAATATGGCAGTGTGTTGCCTAATGCTTTACGATTTCACATGTCTGCTGAAGAAGTAAGTTAGCACTTTTTCAAGTTAATGATTTTGGGAAAATACTGAGATCCTGGCTTTTTTTTTTCTACAATGATGTTTACTGGTATTTCTCTGTTTTCTGTAAATTTTCTATATTTTGTTTGTGAGAATGTGTAGAGGTAAATATAAACTACTAACTCAGCAGTTTGTATATATAATTTATTGACACATACTTTTTGAATTAAGCAACCATTCTTACCATACTTTTCTGAGTTATTCCTCACTAGCATAAGCTTACTACTCCAAGATTCCTAGCTAATCTTTTGAGTTGCTATCATTTGATCCATGATTTGATCACCTTTTCAGCAATAAGTTTTCAGCGTTTTTTAAGCAGTTAGTACTTACTGCGATAGGCATGGGAAGTATAAAACCAAACTCATTACTCTCAAGTCGATTGTGACTAAAACTGCCTCAGAGGTTTATAAGGCTATACATTATTTTTGTTTTGAACTGTCTTATTTGGCACATAATCCATATACACTATCAATCTTTATGGAAACCAACTGCCATATTTTTCTCTTACAGAGTAGCTAAGTGGATTCAAATTGCCAACCTTTCCATTAATAGTGACAAATGTAGCAACTGCCACTGGGGTACCCTCCTGGAAGGGAGTAGTAGTAAGTAATTCTAGTGCTATAGGGAAAACTGACAAATAATTAAAAAAGGAGTTTCTTTTATTTATTAGTGATTCATCAGTGGAGTTGAAAAGCCGACATTATTCTTAGGAGATATGTAGTTTTCTAGTCAGCATGAATAAATATTCAGAATAAGATGAGTATTTGTCACTGAAGGTAGGGTGCTAGACCAGTATTTCAAGATAGAACATTAGAGTCAGAGCACTTGGTTTCAACTCCTGACACTGCTTTCTAATCTTGGGCAAGTAACCTCATTGCTCTGTGTTCACTCCTTTATTTACAAAATGGGGTCATAGTGTGTCCTACTACAGCCTTGGTTCTCAACCTTCCTAATGCCACGACCCTTGAATAGAGTTCCTCATGTTGTGGTGATCCCCAATCTTAAAATCATTTTTGTTGCTACTTCATAACTGTAATTTTGCTACTGTTGTGAATTATAATGTAAACATCTGATATGTAGGATATATTTTTAGTTTACAAATTGAACATATTTAAAGCATAGTGATTAATCACAAAAATAGGTAATTACATCTTGTGAAATACTGATTTCTAATTATAAATAAATGAAATTTTGTCTTGAAGCATGGTGTAGCATGAGTAACAGTCTTAATATAACAATAGTGAACTACATTGCTACATTTTGCGACAGTGTGCGTAAAAAGCCAGAAGGTTGAGATAGTTTCTTTCTCACTAGATCAGAAATTCTCCAGACAGTCTTTGCAAGAGCACAAGATCATCTTCCACAACAAATCTACTTCTTTATTTAGACTTGATAACAAACAAGCTGGAAAACCCTGTTTCACAAAGATAAGTTGTTGGAAATGGAAGAAAAAGGTGCAACACAGTCTCAGACAGAACAGGACCTGACTGCAAACACTTGATCCAGAATTTTGTAACTGGCATTGTAGAGAAATCAGTTCTCGCTGCATCGCTGTTAGTTCAATAAACGTCTCTTGTGCTATCTCAGGAACATCTTCAACTTTGACTGTAAATGGGCTTCTGGCAAGTGCAAATGAGGTGTCGGGTAGATTTGGAAAGTACGATGAAATTTCATCTGCAAGCATATGCAAGTGTTCTTTCACAGAAATTGTAATCCTTTTGTCTGGTTCAGTGTCATGTTCTTCAAAGAAAACAGATAGGGTAGGCATGTAAATTTTATTTTCTTTTTATTATTTTTTTGGTAAATTTTATTTTCATCCAATTTTTTCCCCCAAAGCTGATGTTTCCTTTGGAATGATCAGATATTTTCAGACAAATCAAGGCATGTTGCATTTTGTCCTTGCAGTAATAAATTGTAACTCATTCAAGATGGCAAAGATGGCAATCAAACTATTTTCTGTATCTCACTTTTATCGCTGCAAAATGCTTTGAGCTGCGGTCATGTTTTCTGATAAAAAACGTTTTGAGTTCATCACCATGCTCAAAAACACCTTTTAAAACTTTTCCTCTGGACAACCGTCTCACTTCAGTTGCGAAAGCAGTAGACTGTTTAAAGTGCTCGCCTTTACAAAATTGACAGAATTTATGATGCTTCTCATTACTTCTTGTAACTCTTTTGGCCGTGTATTTGTTGCTAATATTTTCTGATGAGTTATACAGTGAGTTGCGGTGACTTTCGGTGACTCAGTACCAAACGTTGAAATTCAGATTGACATCCTAGCATAGTGGAGCATCATCTGCAAACACCACAAACCTTTTCCCAAGAGATCTTATGCTCTTTCAGAATGAACCAACTATCAAATACATCACGTGTAGTAGTTGCCATTTTAAGAGGTTTGCAAAAAAAGAAACTCATATTTAAAGTCGCCATCATTAATATGCCTCAGGTAAACAGTAACTGTGAACAGTTTGCAACGTCTGTAGATTCATCACGCTGGATGCTAAATATTGGAAGTGGAGCAGATTTACTTTCCTGGGTTATCTGATCAAGAATATCAGCAACCTTGTCTGCTATTCTTCTGCAGGCAGTGTCATTTGATAAGAAAATTGCGCTCAATTTTGTAACAAATTCATCTCTGATCATAACTCGAACAATTTACTGGCCCCTGGCAACAGTGAATCCTCAGCAATGGTGTAGGGTTTCATAGCGCTGGTGATTCTGAGTGCCACCAAATATGAAACTTCAATGACTGCTACGTTTTGTTTGTGGTACTTGCCACCAGTGTCAAGTCTGGCTTTCTTGAGTTTATCATCAGCTTTGCTTTTAAAATAGTTGGTATCCTTGCCAGCAAAGCTCGGATATTTGCTATCAAAATGGCATATTAGTTTGTTCAGCTTCATAGATTCAACTAATAGAACTTCACAACAAGTAAGACATTGTAGTTTCTCAGTTCCTGCTGTCATTGAAGTAAAACCATACCATAGAAAATCCTCACTATCTTTTCTTAACGTTCTTCTACATGATCCATTGTCATGGGATGGTTGGCTAATGAAAATAATATATAACCATAGCTTTAATAATACAAAAGATGGCTCTCCCTCCTCCACCACTGCCACCTCCTCCTGCTGTTCCTGCAGCTGCCTGTGTGCTCGTTTGGTGCGGACCTGGTACCTCTTTTGAGAAGACTTCAGCATTCACCCTGGCCAACAAAAAAACTCAAGGGAGGAGTCAAGACTGAGAACAATGATCAGATTAACTTGAAGGTGGTAGGGCAGGATGGTTCTGTGGTGCAGTTTAAGATTCAGAGGCACACCCACTTAGTAAGCTAATGGAAGCCTATTGTGAACAGGGTTTGTCAATGAGTCAGATCTGATTTGATTCAACAGACAGCCAATCAATGAAACAGACACACCTGCACAGTTGGAAATGGAGGATGAAGATACAATTGATGTGTTCCAGCAGCAGACAGGAGGCATCTTCTAAGGGAGCCTGCTCCTTTCCTCCAGAACTCTCTTCCAGCCGACCAAGAATCCATTCTCGATTAGAAAACCACAGTTTGATTCCACCACCTCCTGACAACTACAGTATAGTTTTCTCTTTATTTCATTTCCCCTTCCTCATTCCTTTATTGTACACAAAGTAACTGGTGCATGTACACAAGCATATTAAATTTTTCTCTTTGTTTATTTATTCGTTTACTAAATCACCAATGGTATGTTTTGATCAACATCAGGTGGAGATGGGATGGGGAAAACACTGGTTCTGTGAAAGCTCCCCTTCTCCATCAGTGGCTTGCTCATTCAGCTTCTCTCTTTGTATTTCAGTAGGTTATTTTGCTCTCACTGTTTAACAAAAACAAAAAAAAATGACATGAAAAAAATCCTTGCATGCCTTGTTCGATTGAAGAATTTTTATGTTTTTCATTTATCATTGTAAAACCAAGGACAGTTTTATAACATTTTTGTATGTAGCTATTACATGTAGGGCAATCTGTCTTTAAGTAGGCGTAAATTACTCTCAATGAAGCCTAGATAGTTTTCCCTTCAAGTCAAGCGTCTTGTTTAAATTTCTTATTTAAAAAAAAATAGTACTAAAGATGATACATGGCACAATTTAGTCAATACAGTTTATTAAAATTTCCTATGATTTAACATTCTCTATGTTGTGTTTTTACATACCTGTTACTATCACAAGGAGCAGTATTCACATCAACCACAGCTGAATATAAAAAGACCAATCAGCATCCAGATAAAGTTCCCATGGTACAGATATCGATTTTTTGCAGTAGTTTATGATTTTACCCAGAAATAATAATTCATGAAGTGTCATTTACCACCAATACTGCTGCTTTTAACACTGTCGCTGCTTTTAACACAGCAGCTGCTCTCTACGCATGTGTGACTTGTCCACATAAACACATTGTGGTGCCAACCCTGTCACATCCACCTTTATTTGTACAAGTTGAATGTGATGGGGTTGTCTGATTATGTCATTACGCTGCGTACTCATATGTGGGCAGACCCTCCTGGAGATGGATAGAGGAGCAGTGACTTGGTTCCTAAGACCATTGGAAATACATGTTTTCCAATGGTCTTAAGTGACTCCTGTGAAAGGGTCCTTTGACCCCAAAAGAGGTCGTAACCCACAGGTTGAGAACTGCTGTATTAACAGGGTTGTTACAGGATGATTAAGGCTGCCCATTTGGAACATAGCATAGAACGGAATGTGATCAATGCTGTTATTGTGTGAGTTTGGTATAGTATATCACTTATGAAAGAAAGTGTTAGTCTGGGTTGACTAGAGGAACAGTCATACACTCATGTGTATAAGAACTTTATATAAAAGAGCAATTATATATTGAGAAAACATCTCAGCCCAGTTCAGATCAAGTTCATAAGTCCGATATTAGCCTATATGTTCGGTCCTAGTCGATAAATTCCTCTTTAGATTCTCAGTATATGTAATGATGCCAAATGCAGGAATATCGCAGGCCAGTGGGGTAGAAGGTCTTGTGGATCCAGTGGCAGTGTATGCATTTCAGTGTTGGCACGGGTCTCCTCCAGCTCTCTGACTGTCTCAGCGCAGAAAAGGAAGGCAGAGAGACTGCGTTTGATCTCCATTGAGCTACTTATTTCTGTCATGCCTCAAAATGAGGTCATCAATCTGCAATTTTATTGACAGGCTGACAGGATATAATGTCATTGCCACGGCATGTATTCAGTAAATTTGCCATGAGTTTTATAAACAATTTACTTGCTAACTGCATTTAAAAATTTTAACTTGAGTTTAATTGACATAATTCATATACCATACAACCCAGTGGTTTAAATATATTAAAAAGAGCTGTGCAGTTATGATCCCCATCAATTTTAGAACATTTTCTTCAGTCTTAAACTCACCATTTGCCCCAGCCTGCCCTGTCCTAACCCAAAGAAACTTAATCCATTTATAGTCTTCACAGTAACTAAGTCCTATCCTAGATTTTATTTAAAGAAAATCATATGCGTATGGATTGTGATAAGAGTTGTATGAGCCCCTAATAAAATGTAAAACACAAAATAAAAAAAACACCTAACTATCCTAAGTCATCATGGCAAAATATTGAATGCTCAAGAAACCACTGAAAACTCCAAAAAAAAAAGAAAGAAAATCATATGCAAAACAAACAGCCCTCAATCCAAAAGAAAATATAAAAACTAGAACAAATTTAAAAGGGACCAAAAGAGAGAAAAACAATAACGTTAAAAATTATCTGTGTTAATCTACTTTCCAATGCACTCAGTGTATAACAAGACTATTTCCATTCTTTGTTCATGGTCTAAGGAGATTCACTGGAGGCTTAATCTGTGTGGGAACTGTGCAAATGGAGTTTGGGCTTCCACTGTCATCCGCAGTCTGCTCAAGTTTTAATCTCTAATACCATTGCCTCCTCTGATCTTGGATTGCTAAGTACATTTCCATGCTTTATTTTTATTCTGTTCATGTTCTGGAGAAAGAAACAAAGTACCTCAGCTTCTTGAGGGAACTACTAAATAATTACGTTACCAGTTAATTTTTCAGGTTCTTTTTCCATGGTCTTTGTGCCGGAATCTTACATTAAGTGGACTTGAGGGGTGCCTCTTTATTATGGTGAAATGAACAGAACATGTTCTTTCTCTAATAACAATAGCTATAGTATTTTTCTAAAAACATAGAGTGTTTAAGAGTAATAGTTCTTGTAGGATTTTATCTTAAAATTTAAGTAACCAATAGATGAGGATTTTATTTTAAACATAAATACATGAACTTGTCGTGCATAAACTTTTTTAGTTTAGTACAAGGTAGTCATGACAAGGCACACAAGTAAGACTTCAAGATGCTGATTTTAGAACCAGAAAATTATAATGAACAATTATAATGTTAGTCTTGAGATTAGATTTCCATATTTTAGACTTCATTTTGACCTTGAGTTCAATGGAAATCCCTTATAGCTGGGGTCCAAATTCGGTGTTAATAGAGTCTCTACAAGGTCTAGTCTATGGAGAGAATCACTGCCTCTGCCTTTTCCTTCTCAGAGCATAAACCGAAATTCAGTTTCTATATGTGAACATTTCACTTTGAACTCACCGATAAGGGATAGGTGATGCCATCTTTAACAAAGATTAGTGTATTATTTTTTTCCATGAAGGTAGACACATAGTAGTTTACAAGTTAGAGACTCCAAGACACTTTAGAGAGAGATAATCTTATGTCATAATTTCTTTTTTAAAAGTCATTTTATTGGGGCTCATACAACTATTATCACAATCCATACATACATACATTAATTGTGTAAAACACCCACTGCCATTGACTTTTAACAATCCTTAAGGATGAGCAAAGTAGAACTGGCTGTTTAGGTTTCTGAAGCTGTATTTCTTTATAGGAGCAGAAATCCCCTTTCTCCCTAGGTATAACTGGTTGAGTCAAACTGTTGACCTTGGCTTTAGCCAACACATAACCCAATACTAACCAACATAGTAGTGGTGGGTGCCTTCTCGTCAGTTCCGCCTCATAGTGGCCCTGTCTAGATCAGCATGAAGTACTCCTGGACTCTGCATCCTCACAATTGTTATGTTTGAACCCATTGTTGAGTTACCGTATCAATTCATCTCCTTGAGTTGTTTTTGTTTTTCCCACTGACTTTGCACTGTACCAAGTATTGTGTCGTTTTCTAAGGACTGGTCTCCTGAAAACATGCCCAAAACTTGTGAGACAAGTCTTGCCATACTCATCTCTAAGGATCAGTCTGGCTGTGACCTTCCGAGACAGATTTGTTTGTTCAGTTAGCAGTCCATGGTACTTTCGGTGTTCTTTGCCAACATGCTAATTCAAAGGCATCTATTCTTTGGTCTTTATTAATTGTTGTCCAACTTTCATATGCTTATGAGGCAATGGAAAATCCCATGGCTAAGGTCAATGGAAAATCCCATGGCATTGCTCAGTCCTCAAAGTGTGACATCCTTGCTCTTCATCACTTTAAAGTAGAATTTCAGAAATCCAAAATATGTTTAGTGAAAGAAATTTGTCACAAAATAATAAATACTGTGTGGATCTATTTAAAGTACAAATAATGAACAGCACTAAACTAGTGTTTTGGGGATGCATTCTTGGGTGATAATGTAAAATTTTCAGAATGGAACAAAATGATAAGTCTCCATTTTGGGGCTGAGGATGTGTTACTCCTTGACCAGGCTGTTTCTTAATAATGTCATTAACCTGTACATCTTTGTTTTGCCTACCTTTCTGTAATTATACATAAATAAGATTCTGAGGAGATTGCAACTAATGTCACAAAACAAAATATATATAAATTATTGTATAAAACATGAGTTTTCTCTGTAAACTTTCACCCTAACCATAATAGACTTTAAAAAATAACAAATGCCTTTTATTATTATTTCCTTCCCCCAGCCCTTTGGCAACTCTTAATCTACTTTTTTACATTTATAGAATTCCGATGACTGACTTTCCTACAAATGCAGTCGTAAAATAATGTGACCTCTTGCGCCACTTTACATGTGATAAAGGTTTACCCTTGTCAGATACAACTTAGAACTGAATTCCAAAGTAAGCCTCACTATCTTCTATTGTGTGCACTCCTCATTTTGCTTGTCCTTCCTTCTCTTTGGGGACATTTGCATTGTCTGCTCAAGCATGTTGTTCCATTCTTATAAAAAGAGTCCGTGCAGTATTTAAAGCGACCATAACTGAATCATGTGTTTTTCGTAGTGTTGTTTCTGGTTGAATGGTTTTTTTAGATCTGTGCTTAGGTCTACTGGTTTGTAAGCTATGTGATAACAGGAATTTTGTCTGTTTTGGTTGAATGCTCCATCCTAAGTGCACAGACAGTTCCTGACTCGTAGAAGACAACCATTAATGTTCGCTATATAAATACAGGAATGCCACACTCATGATCTACATGGGCGTATGTGCTGTTTGAAGTCACGATTACACAATGTTGGCAAGCTTGTTTTCTTTGTCACTTGGTAAAAAGACCATTTTTCTGTTTTCAGATAGAATGGTTCAATTGTTATAAGAAGTCCCTTGCTACTTACATGAGGTCATTGGGAGGAAATGAAGGTTTGGACATAACACAGGATATGAAGCCTCCCAAAAGCTTATATATTGAAGTAAGTTTTACCTCTTGAGAATGGATTTTATTGAATGTGTGGATTATGCTCCTATTATGTAAGGAGGAGATATGAATATAGTTTTGTTAGGTGCCACCAAGTCCTATTCATAGTAACTAGATGTACAACAGAATGAAACACTGCCTTGCCCCGCACCCTCTTCTCAAACATTGCTGTTTGAGCCCATTATTGCAGTCATGGTGTCAATGTATACCACTGAGAGGCTTCCTCTTTTTGACCATCCAGGGACTTGCCATCCAGATGACATATACACGGAGTCGGCCTCTTTAAGGGGCACTCCCGCTGTAGCTCTTCCAGCATAGCTTTGTTTGCTCTTCTGGCTGTTGATGTTTTGTCAGTGCTTTTCTGCGATATCATAATTCATAGTTATCAATTCACCTCTGTCTTATTCATTGTTCACCTTTCATATACATATTAGGTGATTAAAAAATAGCATGGCTGGGGTCAGATAAACCGAGGACTAGTTTTCATAGTTTTACTGAGATAAAAGGACCCCTGGTGGTACAGTGGTTACACATTGGGTTGCGATCAGCATGGTCCGCAGTTCAAAACCCACAAAAACTCTGTCCCTTGACTCCACCCCTTGAGGGATAAGATGGGGTTCCTGCCAGGTCTAGAGGCCAGGTGTGTGGATTTCTCACCCAATGGGGGGGGGGGTTAAATTAAACCTCTCAAGTCTACTTTGAGATTGGTGCGGGAAGTGCTAGGCTTCTCTTTCCCCCTTGCCCCCTAATTGTGTTGTTTTGCTAACACATTTCCTGCTTGGGGGTGGCAAGGTGAGGAATGTTGAGCAAGGGCTGGTGGAACTGTAGAACAAAGCAAAAGTTAAGCTTGGCTAGTGACTGTCTGCACCAAGCTGACTCTGCAAAGCTGTTCTTCACCAGAGGACAGCAAGCCAAGAGGCTTGGTCAGCTGGGTTAGCTCAGGGACCAGAAAAAATTGGCTATGCCAGGCAGGAGGGAAGCTTCCCCAGCGTGTGGACAGCCTATAACAAAGAGGGGAATCTGTTAGTAGTTGCTACTGCTCTCTCAGTTTAAGAAGCTTGGATGTACTTCATATTGAGATTCTCTTCCATGAAGTTTAGGATATCGCTCCTAGTGGACCTTCTCTATAATTGCTGAGAGTTGTCCGAGTTTGTTGTCTGACAGTCATTTTGCTGACTCTGCTGCTCTTTAACACTTTAAAGAAGTCTTTTGCAGCATTTATCTCATGGCTTGATTTCTTCATTAATTCCATGAATGTTGATTATGCATTGAAATAAATGAAATCCGTGTCAATTTATTTTTTTCTCTTTTTATCATTGTGTTTATTGGCCCGAGCATGAGGCTTTTTTTCCCCATCGAGCCATAATCCCTACAGAAAGCTTTAGTCTCAGTTGTTCATTAATGTGTTGAATCCTCTTAGCTTTCCATAAGCAAAGTTGTATCATATGCATATCACAAGGTCTCTGCTTTTACACTGGACATTTTAATACTTTCATATTGAAAGTTACTACCACTAAGGAAGTACTTACCAAGGAGCTTCAAATGTTTCTGGGACTTTTTTCAGTTTTTAAATTCCATATTTGCACACACTTGAAGTCCCTGTCATATAGTTGTCATTTTGTTACTTGTTAAGTGGGTTATCCTCTCTTTGCTCCTCATTTCTTCCAGTAGTACCACGTACTTTGGCGCTTAGTTAATTTTTGGATTTTGAACCATCTTTATTATCCTCTTTTGTATACTTTTGAATATTGAATAAAGAAGACCAAAGAAAAATGTTTGCATTCAACTTAGGTGTTGGCTAAATATGTTAGGTAGCCAGAATAGGGGCCATAAAGGGGGAGTGTTAGTCTGGGTAGACAAGAGAAACAAATTCATAGAAACTCATGTTTATAAGAAAGAGGCTTATATAGAAGAACAACTGAATATTGCAAAAACGTCCCAGCCCAGTCCAGGTCAAGTCCGTGAGCCCAATATTAGCCCATATGTCTGATACCAATCTGTAAAGGCCTCGTCAGACTCACGAAACATGCAATGACTCCGATTGCAGGACGATCTTGAACCAGCGAGTAGAAACTTTTTGGATCCAGTAGCATTGTAAACATCTCAGCGCTGGCAGGGTTCTCTATGTAGCTTCTCTGGCTCCAGAGGTCTGTTGCATCAGGGTAGGTCCGTGTGGCTTTCCCAGCTACCAGGACGTAGTGCCATGTGTCTTGCCAGTAGAGCATCTCCAAGGAAGTGAGCTGAGAGAGAGAAGCGTCTCCTGTTTAAGGAGGAAATACTGGAGTTCCCAGAATTCTCAGGCGAAGGCAATGCCCACACAGAGGCCTCACTGGCTATCCTGATTGACCAACTAGACTCCACCACTTCACTCTTAATCCTCTCAAGTCCCAAATTGACATCAGATTACATAAGCACCACAAGGGGGTTGTCTCCGCAGTAACTGCATAAGGCTAAAGCAAAAGGATTGGAAGAAATCAGGCATCCATTAAATTTTAGAACAATCAAACTGAGCATGCTCAGACAAGAGCTCCCTCCGCCCCGAGGGGAGGTCCACCAGGGCACACAGATTAGGCTCAGTTACATTACCTCACACAGGTGGGCCTAAACTCAAGCCAGTGGAACCAACCAATACCTTCAACCATGCTTCCCCCAGCCGTTGTGGAGAGGAGGGAATAAAGACCCTGCCTTGACTTCCTTCCATTCCAGCATTCTCCACAAGTCGGGGGTGGGAGCCCTTTTGGCCCCTGGGATTTCCTGGTTCCACGTGCTGGGTTATGTGTTCCTGTTCTTTCTATGTGTTTTTTCCCCATTCAGCAGTGAACCCATGTGCAGTTCTGCGGATCCTTGTATGCTTTCTTAAAACAATGTGTATTTTTTGAGGCTGTAATACCTGAAACTTCCCTTTTCCCCATAAAATCACTTGGATTACAAACCTGCTTCTGCTGTGTGAATTCTTTCAGGTACCTGAATCCAGGAACCTAACACCTTTTTCTCTATATTGCTTCATCTTGCAATCTACTATCCTTGTATTTCAATCTAAAGGAATGTCTCAACATTCCCTCAGGTTTTATTTGTTTTCTTGAATTTTATCCTCATTTATAAAGGAAAGTTTTGCTGGCTATAGGAATCTTGGATGGCTGTTCATTTCTTTCATTATTTTAAATAGGTGACTCTATTACCTCCTGGTTTCCAGGGTTTCTATATATGTAAATTGGTACTTCATTTTATTTGATATTGTCAAGATTTTATCTTTTTTTTAAAGAGTTTGATGATAAGATATTTTGGTGTGGATCTCTCAGGCTTTCTTCTGATTTGGAAATTCTTAAGTGTCATTGATATGTACATTCTTGTCCTTTGTCAAGTTTTGGTAATGTTCTGCTGTTGTCTATTAAGTTTTATTTAGTTACCCTTTGCCCTCTTCTGGGACTTCCATAATATTTGCATTGATTTGCTTGATGGTGTTCCTTGGGATCATGTTTCTTTACTTTTGTTCCTCAGACTCAATAAGCTGTTCTGTTCTGCCAACTCAAATATCCTGTTGAGTTATCCAGTAACGTTGTTTCTCTTATTTGTTAGTGCTAGTAATTGGATTGGCTTCTTTAAATGTAGGAAGACATATCAGAGGGCCGTATTTGACTTTCTCTGGCTTCACTGTTTCCATGAGGCAGAGTTCAGACATGCCTCCATCCTTCATCCTTCAATATCTATTCTGACACCACCCACTCCTCCCTCACACACTGCCTTTCTGTCGGGTTCAATTATCGGTCCCAGTTGGCCTCACAGAACTCACAGACAATATTCACAATTTAGTGGGCTTATTAAGGAAGGTAACTAGTTACCACAAGTCAGCATCAGGAAACAGTAAGTGTACCTCTCCTGTCATCCAGCAGTCATGTCAGTCTTTAGTCCTTAGCCTCTCAGTCACATAGTCCCTTTGCCTCTTTGGGCCAGAAAGGCAGCCCACTGCTCTGCCTCAAAGTATCATAGTCTCAGTATTGCTCCTCTGTTTTATGTCATGGACGCCTTGCCTCAGCCTCTGGTCTTGGCCTAGTTCCTCTGTTCTGTCCCATGGTCTCTGTGCTGCAGCCTTTGATGCCTCCATCTCAGTCTCTACCACTTCAGACAAAGATCTCAAGTATGTCCCACTAGGGCCTCTTACACCTTGATGGTCCAGCATTTCTCTGTGTTCCTGCTTCTGAGATGGCTTTTCCACATAACCATCCCTCCAAAATGGGATTTTAACCATAGCCATATAGGCTAGAATTGATAATACGATGCATAAGAGATTATGGCTAGATGGGCCTTATTCATTGACTACATCTCTTCATCTCTTTCTTAGGATCCCTGCTGGCATTGTAGGATAGGCATTGATTGGACTGCTAACCATAAGGTTCCAGAACCAAACTCTCTGGTATTGAGTCAATGCTGATTCCTAGGGATCCCCTATGGGTTTCTGAGTAGAAAGCCCAGGCTTTCTCCTACTGGTACTGGTAGTTTTGAACTGTCGACCATGCAGATTGCAACCCAGTGATTAACTGCTGTACCACCAGGGTTCTGAGGTTCTTAAGGTTCAAATTTACCAACTGTTGCTCAGGAGAAAGATGAGACTATTAGTTTCTGTAAGGATTTACAGCCTTGGAAAACCAATATAGGGTCATTGTGAGTTAGAATCAACTAGAGGGCAGTGATAGAATCTCTTTATAGATATTTTAATTTATGTATATATATTGCTAACCCAGTTTTCTTTTGTTCTTTGGGCCTGTTTATTTTCCTAATTGTTTTATTAGGGGCTCATAGAACTCTTATCACAATCCATATATATACATACATCAATTGTATAAAGCACATCTGTACATTCTTTGCCCTAATCATTTTTTTTACATTTTATTAGGGGCTCATACAATTCTTATCACAATCCACACATATACATACATCAATTGTGTAAAGCACATTCCTACATTCTTTGCCCTAATCATTTTGAAAGCATTTGCTCTCCACTTAAGCCCTTTGCATTAGGTCCTCTTTTTTTCCCCCTCCCTCGCTTGCCCCCCCTCCCTCAAGAGCCCTTGATAATTTATAGATTGTTATTTTGTCATATCTTTCCCTATCCGGAGTCTCCTTTACCCCCCCCCAACCCTTCTCTGCCGTCCGTCTCCCAGAGAGGAGGTCACATGTGGATCCTTGTAATCAGTTCCCCCTTTCCAACCCACTCACCCTCCACTCTCCCAGCATTGCTCCTCATACCATTGGTCCTGAAGTTATCATCCACCCTGGATTCCCTGTGCTTTCAGCTCCCATATGCACCAGTGTAGAATTAGGATCATGGTAGTTGGGGGGAGGAAGCATCCAGGATCCGGGGGAAAGCTGTGTTCTTTTTTTTTTTTCTTTCTTTTTTTACATTTCATTAGTGGCTCATACAACTCTTATCACAATCCACACATATACATACATCAATTGTATAAAGCACATCCCTACATTCTTTGCCCTAATCACTCTGAAAGCATTTGCTCTTCACTTTACCTTTGCATCAGGTCCTCTTTTTTTTCTCCCCTCCCTCATGTGCCCTTGGTAATTTATACATTGTTATTTTGTCATATCTTGCCCTATCCGGAGTCTCCCTTACCCCCCCCACCCTTCTCTGCCGTCCGTCTCCCAGAGAGGAGGTCACATGTAGATCCTTGTAATCAGTTCCCCCTTTCCAACCCACTCACCCTCCACTCTCCCAGCATTGCCCCTCATACCATTGGTCCTGAATTTATCATCCACCCTGGATTCCCTGTGCCTCCAGCTCCCATATGCACCAGTGTACAACCTCTGCCCTATTCAGTCCTGCAAGGTAGAATTCGGATCATGGTAGTTGGGGGAGGAAGCATCCAGGATCTGGGAGAAAGCTGTGTTCTTCATCGGTACTGCATCGCACCCTGACTGACCCATCTCCTCTCCTAAACCCCTCTATGAGGGGATCTCCAGTGGCCGACAAATGGGCTTTGAGTCTCCACGCTGCACTTACCCCTTCATTCACTATGGTGTGTGTGTGTGTGTGTGTGTGTGTGTGTGTGTGTGTGTGTAAAATTAAAAACTTTTATACAATAGCCTATACTCCAGGATAAAGTGTAACTATCTGCTTTGTACTCCTCCTGGATCATTGCAGTATCCCCACTTTGGGAAACACTGCTATAGAGGGACAGGAGTATGGAAATGCTTATAGTGCCCTCTCTGCAACAAACTTTGATTCACAGTTTTAAGGTAATAGTGATGTGTGAGCTGAACTATATTAAGCTTACATTTTATAGGTCAAAAATGATTGGATGTTGGCACTTTAATTTCAAGCATCTTAATGTAATCTAACATTCCATCTTCCATAAATTTTGTTTTATTTTTAAAATACTAAATGAAAATTAATTGATTGCTAAGTTACTGTGTAAGCAAAATGAAAGAGCTTGAAAGTGAATCTTTTAAATGTATTTTTAAGTATTCCTGAGAAACAAGAGATTGGAAGACTTGATTTCCTTTGAAAAACAGTTTGTTCACTCCCTCAATGTATGAATATCTCCTTTTATTAAATTGGAACTCTATGATGCTCACTCTCCCGACACAACGGCTGGAGCCAAAGTGGGTGAACAAGTAAATGTGGTGAAGAAAGCCGATGGTGCCCGGCTATCAAAAGAGATAGTGACTGGGGTCTTAAAGGCTTGAAGATAAACAAGCGGCCATCTAGCTCAGAAGCAACAAAGTCCACATGGAAGAACACACCAGCCTGTGTGATCGAGTGGTCCCGAAGGGATCAGTTACCAGGCATCAAAGAACAAAAAATCATATCATTGACTGCACACCTCCATGATAGGATCGCTGAAGACAAATGGGTGCATAAGCAAATGTGGTGAAGAAAGCTGATGGTGCCTGGCTATCAAAAGAGATAGTGTCTGGGGTCTTAAAGGCTTGAAGGTGAAAAAGCGGCCATCTAGCTCAGAAGCAAAAAAGCCCACATGGAAGAAGCACACCGGCCAGTGTGATCACGAGGTGCCAAGGGACCAGGTATAAGGCATCATGCAAAAAAAAAAAGGCATGTGTGTATGTATGTGTACATGTGTGTATATATGTATATGTATATATGTATATATATATATATATACCATATTAAATGAAGGGGGAAGTGCAGAGTGGAGACCCAAGGCGCAAGTGTCGGCCAATGGAGATCCCCTCATAGAGGGGTTTAGGAGAGGAGATGGGTTAATTAGGGTGCGAGGTAGTACCGATGAAGAACACAACTTTCCTCCAGATCCTGGATGCTTCCTCCCCCCAACTACCATGATCCGAATTCTACCTTGCAGGGCTGGATAGGGCAGAGGCTGTACACTGGTACATATGAGGGCTGGAGGTACAGGGAATCCAAGGTGGATGATACCTTCAGGACCAAGGGTGTGAGGGACGATGCTGGGAGAGTGGAGGGTGAGTGGGTTGGAAAGGGGGTACTGATTACAAGGATCCACATGTGACCTCTTCCCTCGGAGAGGGACAGCAGAGAAGGGGGGTAAGGGAGACTCCGGATAGGGAAGATATGACAAAATAACGATGTATAAATTACCAAGTGCACACGAGGGAGGGGGGAAAGGGGAGGGAGGGGGAAAAAATAAAAAAGAGCACCTGATGCAAGGGGCTTAAGTGGAGAGCAAATGCCTTGAGAATGATTGGGGCAGGCAATGTATGGATGTGCTTTATACAATTGATGTATGTATATGTATGGATTGTGATAAGAGTTGTATGAGTCCCTAATAAAATGTAAAAAAGGAAAAGAGAAAAATATGATTAGGGCAAAGACTGTACAGATGTGCTTTATACAATTGATGTATGTATATGTATGAACTGTGATAAGAATTGTATGAGCCCCAATAAATTGTTAAAAAGAAAAACAGTTTGTTTTTAGATTTATGTTCTTTTATCCTGATGGATTATGGGAAGGATCTGGTCAATCTTGTTGAGGTAAAATGCTCTTTTCTTTCTTGTTTGCCACTGTTATGTCCCTCATTTTTATTCCTTCTGATTAATATAGTGCATTGTTTGAGAGGAAAACGTCCAACTATGTAGTCTCCTTTTATCTAAATCCCTGGTTTCCTTATTGGTAATACCATCCATGTATACATTTGCAAAGCTTATTTTTCCCTTCCCGGTGACGTAGGAAATTGAGATCTTTAGGTTTAGGACCACAGTAAATATCTGGGAATAGTAAGGGTCCTAAGTACACAGAGGAGGAAACAGACACATAAAATACAGTACTTTTACTGTTCGGGCATTTATATAATCCCACTTCATGTTATGATCACTGCATATTTTAAAAGGTAATTTGGATAAAATATCTGATTTTCTTTTCAGGTACGGTGTCTAAGAGACTATGGAGAATTTGAAGTTGATGATGGTACCTCTGTGATACTAAGAAAAAACAGCCAGGTATTTATTGTCTTAAGAATGTATACTTTGAACTTCAATAAAAGTATTGAATGAAGAAAATGTTCGAATCAATAGTAAAATAATTACCTTGTGATGACAATTTATAGCACAGGCATTATGTTTAATATAGATCACCTTGTTTTGTACTTTTTGTAAATGTTAAGACTTACAAATATTGAATATACAATGGACTGCAAAAAGTGGGAAAATTCCATTCTGTGATTCCATTTATCTACCATGTGTTCTAAGCAATGTACTAGTAAAATTTTTATCTATTAATTACAAACAGATATAATTTTTATGAGTATATTTCTTGGGCTTTGTTTGTTGTTTTTTCATTCTCCTTTGTTTTGTTTTTTTCTATAGCACCTATATCTTTAGTGACTTCTTTAAGCATTAAAGAGGGCCACATCCTAAGAACTCATAGTTCTTAGATTGGGGCTAGATTTAAATGGGAGCACAAAATCCATTCACATATCTGTGGTTTATATATGTCTCTGGTTCACTTTAGAAACAACATTATCATTTTATGATAACGAAAACTTTTCAAACCATCTTCCTGGGGCATAAGGTAACGATAGTGTTATTCATTTAGCTAATGATACAGAATTTAAAACACGGTTGAGAAAAGCATATAGAAGTATAGGCTGGTTTCAGACATCAATTCATGCTTGAATTGTTGACTTATATAGATTAAATTCAAGTTTCTGAACAATTTATTAAAAAATGTTTTCTGGGGGTACTCATACAGCTCTTATTACAATTCATCCATACATACATTGTGTCAAGCACATTTGTACATTTGTTGCCATATAATTTTCAAAACATTTTCTTTCTACTTGAGCCCTTGGTATCAGCTCCTCATTTTCACCCTCCTTCCCCCACCCTCCCTCATGAACCCTTGATTATTTATAAATTATTATTATTTTGGCATATCTCACACTGTCCAACGTCTCCCTTCACCCACTTTTCTGTTGTCTGTCCCCCATGGAGGAGTTTATATGTAGATCTTTATAATCCCTTGCCCCTTTCTACCCTACCTTCCCTCCACCCTCCCGGTATCGCCACTCTCACTACTAGTCCTCAGAGGGTCATCTGTCCTGGATTGCCTCTGTTTCTAGTTCCTGTCTGTACCAGTGTACATCCTCTGGTCTACCCGTATTTGTAAGGTAGAATTGGGATCATGATAGTGGGAGGGAGGAAGCATTAAAGAACTAGAGGAAAGCTGTATGTTTTATCTTTACTATACTATACCCTGACTGGTTTGTCTCCTCCCCAAGGCGCTTCTGTAAGGGTATGTCCAGTTGCCTATAGATGGGTTTTGTGTCCCCATTTCGCACTCCCACTCATCACAGTGATAGGACTTTTTGTTTCTTGATGCCTGATACCTGATCCCATTGACACCTCGTGATCACACAGGCTGGGCTGGACACTATTTACACAAATAATTAGGGTTGATGTTGGAACAAAACTTTCAACAAAATTCATTCCAAAAGGTAGCAACATGCATACCTGACTAATACATGTCATAACAAAATAAGAAGAGCATTAAAATAGTGAATATTTGGTATTCCTGGATCACCATTCATTAGGCACCCTGAAGGCCAGAGAGTCAAACCAAAGTCCAATAACTGCCAATTCCATAACTTGGGATAGCAGTCATCATCTTCTCACACTGATGAATTTCAGTCTTAAATCAAAGGGCTCCTGATGAGTTTGAATGAAAGCCCAGTTTACAAACTCCAGTGAATGTAGCTTCCACATGGATTCTTTCTGGTGTGGCCTATGAAAGATATTGTGTGCCTCAAAAGAACAATATTAAGTCCACTAGTCTGTAGCACACACCCTGGATTACCAAGAGCTGGATAGAAAGTAGGTCCAAAAGGTCCAATTAAGTGGGCCTCTACTCAAGTACTCCCTCAACGCAAGAACACTTTGTTCTAGTCACCTGGCATTCTGTGATAACCTTCCCGCCAGAATTGCTGAAGACAAATGGGTGCATAAGCAAATGTAATGAAGAAAGGTGATGGTGTCCAGCAATGCAAAGATATAGCATCTGGGGTCTTACAGGCTTGAAGATGAACAAGTGACTCTCTCTAAGAAGCAACAAAGCCCACATGGAAGAAGCACACCAGCTTGTGTGATAAAGAGGTGTCGAAGGGATCAGGTATCTGGCATCAAAGACCCAGAACAAAAAGCCTTATTGATGTGATTGAGGGGGAGGGTGGACTGGAGACCCCAAACCCATTTGTAGACAGCTGTGAGAGTAGTGGTACCAAGAGGGGGCACTGATCACAATGTAACCCCTCCTTGGGCATGGGCAGTAGAAAAGAGGGTAAAGAGAGACCTCGGACAGTGTAAGACATGAAAAATTAATAACAATTTATGAATTATTAAGAGTTCGTGAAGAAGGGAAGAGGGAAAAATGAGGAGCCCATGCCAAGGGCTCAAGTAGAATGAAATTGTTTTGAAAATGATGATGGCAACAATGAACAAATGTGCTAGACACAATGGATGGATGCATAGATTGTGATAAGAGCTGTATGAGCCCCCAAGAAAATGATTTTGATCAGAATTGTGTTCTATCTATAGATTTATTGCTTTCAGTAATATTCACATTTTGATTTTTCTGTAGTTTCCTTTGTACAGGTCTTTTGTTTCTTTGGTTAAGTTTATTCCCAGGTATTCATCTTTTGTATGGATATTATAAATGATATTGTTTTCTCTTTTTTTATTTTTTTTCTTGATGTTTTTATTTTGGAGCTCTTCAATAGCATATTAAAATTGATTTCTGCTTATTAATCTTGTATGCCATTACTTTAACAGATTCGTTAGTACTTTCCAACAATCTTTCTGTGGAGTCCTTGGGGCTCTCACTATGTAAAATCATACTATCTGCAAATAGTGACAGCTTGACCTATTTTTTACCCAATTATATTCCTTTTATTTTAAAATTTTTTTGCTGTCTGTCTGGCTAAGATGTTTATTGTAGTACAATGTTGAATAAGAATATTGATGAGGGACACTCTTATCTACTTCCTGTTTTCATTTTTTCTAAATGATCGTGATCAGGTTTTGAGGATTATGCTCATTTCATAGAATGCGTGTGGGAGTTTGCTGTCAGTTTCTATATTTTGGAATAGTCTGCACAGAATTAGTTATGGCTCTTCCCTGAATACTTGCTAGCATTCTCCTGTGAAGCCAACATACATACTTCTTTAGAACCTTTCTTGGTTGGAAGTCTCTTGGTGACCTCTAATTCTTCTTTTGCTCTACATGTATCTTTTTATTTCATTTGGATCTTTTGTGATGGCACCCTTTTCATCTCAAATTCTAGATATTTGCATCTTTCTTTTCCTTTGTTAAGTTTTCTATCAGTTTGTCGATTTTGTTAATCTTTTCATAACCAACTTTTTGTCTTGTTGATTTCCCCCCCATTTTTCAGTTCATTTATTTCTGCTTCAATTTTTATTAGTTCTTTCCCTTTATTGTTGAAGGACTTATGTGGTTTCCCTCTTTCTACTTGTTGGAAGTGTTTTATTAGTATTGGTTTTGGATTTCTCTCATATTTCGTGTGTGTATTGATTGCTATAAATTGACTTCAGATAACTGCATTGGTTGTATCCGAGTTTTTGGTATGATGTGTTATAGATTTGCTTGTTTTAAGGAGTTTCTTAATTTCTCGTTTTCGTTTACTCTAGTGTCCAGTCATTTTGAAATGGTATGTTGTTCAGTCTCCATGTGTTTGTCTTTTTGTTCCTTTTCTTTCTGTTGTAAATTTCCAGTTTTATAACATTGTGATCTGAGAAAATGAATTGTTGAATTCAAAATTCCTTTATTTTTTCCTCCTCAGGAAATAACCTTTATTTCTCCCTTGTATTTGAGGGATATTTTTGTTCAGTATAATATTCTTGGCTGGCTTCCTTCCGCCCCACCCCCCCTTCCACCCGTCACAATTGTATATATGTCATTCCATTGTCTTCTTGCCTGCAGGTCTTTTGCTGAGAAGTCTGAATTTATCCTTATCAACTTTCCTTTGTAGATGACTTTTCCTTTTTCTCTAGCTGCCCTCAGATTCTCTCCTTTTCTTTATGTCTTGATGTTTTCTCTTTGGTTGTCCATTCTTCTCAGCTTGTTGAATAGTGTGTTGAAATTTTCTTCCATGGTTTCTTGTACTATTCTCTGTAGATTTTTTTTTGGTGGTGTTCTTTTCCCAGCATTTCTTTTCTTTTTTCTTTTCTTAGATGGGTTCTTATGATAGTGTCCTACAGGATTTATTTGGATGCTTCCGGGGTTTTTTGTTGATTGCTTCTCTTGTCTACTGTCGTGAGGGTTATTGTCTTCAAGCTCATTTATTTTATTTTCCTTTTCCATTTTATTCCTCTAGCCTTTTACTATGTTGCCTAATTCAGTTATCTCATTGCTTGTCTTCTAGAATCCTTTGGTTTAAGGATTTTAGTTTCTCAATTTCTTCTGTTTTTCTCATGAACATTCCCCAGATCTCATGACCTAAGCATCATTCTTCTGAATTCTGTTACTGGTGGTTCACAATCACATCTTCAGACTATTCCATTGGTTTGAGTGCTACTTGGTTGTTCATGTTTGTTTTTCTTGAATTTGGAAGCTTTCTGTGCTTGACTGCTGTTTCTTCAGCATTGTGGTGTGTGAGCTGCTGGTCATACAGAGGTAGAGTTTGTCTAGTGACACAGGTGAGTTCTAATAGGAGCTGGAAAACCTACAGTGGTGAAATGAAAAGAAGGGGCAAGGTGCCTAAGTGGGGATAGTGGCTGGGAAAAATAGAATAAAATAAAAGTAATGATAAGAATAAAGTAATGATAGTAATAAGTGACTGTGAATAAGCCAACAGACTTGCAAAAATAATGGGAAAATATTTTCAGAGGGGTAATCACAATAAGGAGCTCTGGTAATATAATGGTTATGTATTGAGTTGTAATCCGAAAGGTCAACATTTTAAAACCACCAGCTGCTCCGCCAAAAAAAAGGAGACTTTCTATTCCCATAAACAGTTACAGTCTCAGAAACTCACCGGACAGTTTTACCCTGTCCTATAGGATCACTGTGAGTTGAACTTGCGGGCAGAGAGTTAATCTCAATTAATAGGTTTCATGGAAAGATATTTAATGAGAGAACAGCAAGAAAATAGAAAGATAATTGATAGAAGTACAAGGATAAAAAAAAAAAGACTTGGGTATGGTTGTGGGTACCAGATTCTGCTATTGTGGCAATGTGAATGAATGTGAGCATATCTGTGCACTTAGGAGGTCCTGGAAAGCCCATGCTAGAGTGGGTATGCTGGGATACACAGACCTGTCTCTTCCTGGGAGGAATGTGGATTCTCAGGAGGGTGGAGTCACTCCAGAAGAGGAAGTAGGAGATCAAAAAAGAGAGAGAGAGAGTATTAAAATAGAACAAAAGTACAAAATCCAAAAATATATATAATAAAGCTACCTTGTGGGTGGGGATTCCTGCTCTTTTAGTAGTCTGTGTGTACATGTATGCGGTATCACGGCGCTGGCACACGGGATGGAATGCCTTGTAGAACAAAGCAGGAAAAGAGGAGGAAGATGGGGAAATGGTACAAAGCGTACCTTGGGTACTGAGTATGTGTGTACCAAGCTGCCCAAGTGATCTGCTAGCTATCTGTGTCCCTAGAGGCCAGATAGGTAGAGGGTTGGCTGGTTGACTGTCTTTTCTCAGGGGCCACGAAGAATCACGATGCTTGTAGAAGCAACTCATGTTGCTGCTCATCCGTAAAGGGGAGTTTGTCAGCAGGCCTTGCTGCTTTCCACTTTGAGAAACATGGGTCAACTTGGCTTTTAAGTTGAATTTCTTGCTACCAGGAAGTGCAGAATCTCTCTCATAGTGGAAACTCTTTGGTAGTTGCTGAGCACATCTTCCCGGGCTTGTTATATGGTGGCCATCTTACCCCATTTTCTGTCTTTTTCTACTTGAGGTATTATAGTAGTATAGATGTATTTTTTTATCACAACAACAACCTTACATTATTTATTGTTAAACTTGATTAGGAAGCAAAAAAACAAGGAATAAACCAGATTATTTGCCGATTGAAGTTCAATTCATCAGATGGGGACAAAAATCTTAATTCATGATTTGAGCCTGGGAAAATGAGGCCATGCGTGCCATCCTTCAGGGGGCTCCTTACAGACCCAGCTTGGTTCTTCTCCAATGTCTTCTCTTGGAGTTGTACCTGATTTTATTACCAGTTTTCATTCGAATCCATTGGGGAATGGGCAGATTCTGCTTCTGTTTCTTGGCCAGGAATCTCTTGATCCTGAAAGTCTTATGAGATGACATGGTGAAGTCGGAGCACCACCACACTCGGGGTGGCAGAGAGACGGAGAGGTAGATGTATTTTTTAATATCATTTTATTAGGGGCTCTTACACCTCTTATAGCAATCCATATATCAATTGTATCAAGCACATTTGTACATATGTTGTCACCATTATTTTCAAAACATTTTCTAATTGAGGCCTTGGTATCAGCTCCTGTTTTATTTCCCTCCCTCCCTCCCTCACCCTCATGACTCCTTGTTAAATTATAAATTATTATTATTTTCATATTTTACACTGTCTTCAGTCTCCCTTTACTCTGTTGCTTGTCCCCTGCAGGTGGGGAGTGGCTTATATGTCGATCATTGTGACTGGTTTTCCTTTTCTCCCCTTCCTCTCCCATCTTCCCCTTCCCCTCATGGTATTGCTACTCCCATTACTGTTCCTGAGGGATTTATCTGTCCTGGATTCCGTGTACCAAGAGCTCTGATATGTACTAGGGTACATGTTCCTGTCAAGCCAGATTTGTAAGCTAGAACTGGGGTCAAGATAGTGGGGTGCCAAGGTCAATTAAAGAGCTAGAGTAGTGTGTATTTTGTTGGTGCTAAACTTCACCCTGACTGACTTGACCCTTCTGTGAGGAGATGTCCAATTGTTTACAAATGGGCCTTGGGTCTCCACTCCAAACCCCCCCCCCCAATTCATATCTATATGATGGTTTGTTTTGGGTCATCTGATACCTGATCCTGTTGACACCTTGTGATCACACAGGCTGTGTGCTTCTTTCATGTGGGTTTTATTGCTTCCCTGCTAGATGGCCGCTTGTTTAACTTCAAGCCTTTAAGACCCCAAACACTGTATCTTTTCATAGCTAGGCACCATCAGCTTTCTTCACCACATTTGCTAATGCACCCATTTGACTTTAGCTATCATGTCAGGAAGGTGAGCATCACAGAATGCCAGGTTATTAGAAGGAAGTGTTCTTGCGTTGCGGGAGGCCTTGAATAGAGAACCAATATTCATCTGCAACCTTGATATTAAACATAAATATATGAACATAGACCCATATCCCTATCATTATATAAGTATATTTTTATATATGTGTGTATATTTACACCTCTATAAATGTCTTTTGCCTCCAACAAACGATCCTTGAACTAACTACAAGTTTTCTTTCTTGATGTGTTTTGTTTTGTTCTTTGTCAGTGATTTGTTGTTGTTTTGTTGTCTGGTTGTATACTGTTGCTTTGTTTTCCTCTGTCTTATTTTCGTGCATGTTATTGTCTCCACAGGTCTGTCTAAATAAGACAGGCTGGATGAACTATCTGGAGGAAAAACAATGGACCGACAGTTCCGGGGGGGCTTGGGATAGGGGAAGTGGGGGGTGGTAAGGAAGTGGTGTTAACAAACCCAGGGACAAGGGAACAACATGGGACCCAAAATGGTAGTGAGGAGGGAGTGGCAGGCCTGGTAGGGAATGATCAAGGGTAAGGTTACATAAAGAAGAGGTATAGCTGTAACCCAGGTGGGGATGGAGCTTGGTAGTAGGGCAGGAGGAAAGTCAAGGGAGATGGAGGAAAGAGCTAGGAGTCAAAGGGCATTTATAGAGGTCTAGACAAAGACATGTGCATGCATATATATATATATATGGATGGGGAAATAGATCTATGTGTCTATATTTATAGGTTTAGTTTTAAGGTGGCAGAAGGACCTTGGACCTCTACTCAAGCACTCCCTCAATGCATGAATACTTTCTTTTATTAAGTTGGCACTCTACGATGCTCACCCTCCCTACACAACTGCTGAAGCCAAAGTGGGTGAACAAGTAAATGTACTGAAGAAAGCTGATGGTGCCCGGCTATCAAACGAGATAGTGTCTGGGGTCTTAAAGGCTTGAAGATAAACAAGCGGCCATTTAACTCAGAAGGCACAAAGCCCAGATGGAAGAACACACCAACCTGTGTGATCGCGTGGTCCAGAAGGGATCAGTTATCAGGTATCAAAGAACAAAAAAATCATATCATTGGGTGCACACCTCCATGATACGATCACCAATGACAAACGGGTGCATAAGCAAATGTGGCGAAGAAAGCTGATGGTACCCGGCCATCAAAAGAGATAGTGTCTGGGGTCTTAAAGGCTTGAAGGTGAACAAGCGGCCATCTAGCTCAGAAGCAATAAAGCCCACATGGAAGAGGCACACCAGCCTGTGCAATCACGAGGTGCCAAAGGCATCATACGAAATATATATATATATATATATATATATATATATATATATATATATATATATATATATATATATATATACACACACCATAGTGAATGAAGGGGGAAGTGCAGAGTGGAGACCCAAAGCCCATTTGTCAACCACTGGAGATCCCCTCATAGAGGGGTTTAGGAGAGGAGATGGGTCAGTCAGGGTGCGATGTAGTACCGATGAAGAACACAGCTTTCCCCCAGATCCTGGATACTTCCTTCCCCCAACTACCATGATCCGAATTCTACCTTGCAGGACTGGATAGGGCAGAGGTTGTATGTACACCGGTGCATATGGGAGCTGGAGACACAGGGAATCCAGGGTGGATGATACCTTCAGGACCAGGGGTCTGAGGGGTGATACTGGGAGAGTGAGGGTGAGTGGGTTGGAAAGGGGGAACCGATTACAAGGATCCACATGTGACCTCCTCCCTGGGAGATGGACGGCAGAGAAAGGGAGGAAGGGAGACTCCAGATAGGGAAAGATATGACAAAATAACAATCTATAAATTATCAAAGGCTCATGAGGGAGGGGGGCCGGGGAGGGAGAGCGGAAAAAGAGGACCTGATGCAAAGGGCTTAAGTGGAGAGCAAATGCTTTGAAAATGATTAGGGCAAAGAATGTAGGGGTGTGCTTTATACAATTTATGTATGTATTTGTATGGATTGTGATAAGAGTTGTATGAGCCCCTAATAAAATGTAAAAAAAAAAATGTCTTTTGCCTCCTTTCCTCCTCTATTTCCCTTTACTTTCCTCCTGCCCCACTATCATGTTTGACCTTCATTTGGCTCTCAGTAATTCCTCTTTCAGCTACATTGCACTTGATCTAACCCCACCAGGCATTCTACACACCTTCCTCTCCATCAATTTTAGATCTCTTGTTGTTCCCTGTCCGTGGGTCTGTTGGCTCCCCTCCCCCTTCCCTAGCTCTCCCTTTCTCTTATCCCCTGGAACCGTTGGTCCCATTTTCTTCTCAGGATTGTAGGATTTGAATTTTTCTAATATGGTTATAAAGTTCTTTCCTGTTGTTTTGTTTATATAGTGGATAACATTGATTGTTTTTCTAATATGTAACCATCATTGCACCCTTGTTATGAATTCATGTTGGTCATGATGATTTACTTTACTGAGATATTTATTGTTGGCTTTATTAGGTAGGGTTTTGTTGAGATATTTTTACATTTATGTTCATAAGGGATATTGCTGTATTATTTTCTTTCCTGGCTATGTTTCTGTCTGATTTGGGTATAATGATTTTACAAGTTTCATAAAATGAATTTGGGGACTTTCCATTTTTATTATGTCCTACAATGGTTTGAATAAAATTGGTGTCAACTCTTCTTTGAATGTATTGGGAGTTTTTAATTGCATGACTCGTTTCTCTTTTCTTTTCAATATGTATGTTTACTTTTCCTGCTTCAGTGTGTTCGTGTATGATAGATGGTGGTGTTGTTGCTGTTATTGGAAGGTGCTGTGGAGTTATTCCAACTCAGTGTTCCTATGGACAATAGAGCAAAACCCTGCCCCATACTGTGCAGTCCTCACTATTGTTCTTATCTTTGAGCCCAGTGATGCAGCTACTGTGTCAATCCATCTTGTTGAAGGTTTTCCTCGGTTCTAAAACCCGGTACTTTTATCATGCGTGGGACACGTCTCCAAGGTCTGTCTCCCTGGACAACATGTCCAAAGTACATTAAACCAAGTCTCGTCATTTTCTGCTACAGAGCCTTCTGGATGCACTTTTTCTAAGACAATTTTTGTTTTCAGTTCCTCTTTTTAAGTAACTTATTTTTCCTCAATTGCTGTCAGGATTCCTCTCATTTGTAACTTTCATCATGATATGTCATGATTATTTTATTTCAGTCAGCCCTGCTTTTGGTTTGTTTAGCTTCATGAGTACATTTTTTACCATGTCATGATATATTAAGGAAGTTTCCTTCTCTCTGCTCTTTTGATTGTTTTGTTTGTTTCTTCCTGTTTTTTTGTCCAATCACACATAATGTACTTGATGTTGTCCCACAGAATTCTGTGATTTTCTCTAGATTTTCTTGTCTATTTAAAAAATTATTCCTTTACCAAATTAGGTTGAGAGATTTTCTTTAATCTCACTGATGAACTCTGTCTGATTCAATTCTAGTCCATTTGCTCTTTTTTAAAATTAAAAGATCATACTACTGGGGACTCAGTTAGTTTATTGTGCCAACCTGGCCGATAAGCACATGTGGGGTTAATTGAAGGGCAGAGGGATAAATGGCTCAGTGAGCCTCACCTTTCTAGTTCTCGGGTCTCTTGCTTTGTGGTCACACCAGGGTGCAACTGCTTTCGCAGTTCCCTGCTTCAGCTTGCAAGACAGACTTCCTGCAAGACATCCCCAGGGAAAAGCCACATGAACGTACCCCGATGCAGCCCTGGGTGCTGGAGCACCCACGTGGAGACCCCTGCCAGCGCTGAGATGCTTACATATTCATTGACTCAGCTTTCCTCTGCAGTCGACATCATTGTGTCTGTTTTGTGAGATGGAGCAGGACTTTGTGGACTGTTATTGGCCTAATGGGTTAATGTTGGACTTGTGGGCTTGGGCAGCACTGGGTTGGGATATTTTCTAGATGCGCACTTAACCTTTACATACAACTCTCTCTTATACACAAGTTGCTGTAGATTTATTTCTCCAAAGTACCTAGACTAATAAAGGGGCTCTTAGAGCTCTTATAACAATCAATACATCAATTGTATCAAGCATATTTGTACATATGTTGCCAAGATTATTTTCTAAACATTTACTTTCTATTTGAGCCCTTACTATTAGACCCCAGGGACTCTCAAGGGGCAGGATTGTACTAGGAGGCCAAGCGGTGCAGTCCGTATGCCCTTGTGATGATACTGGCCTTGCTGTGCCCCAAGGTCAGTTAGCCCCTAGGGCAAGGCAGGGCATGAAGTGAGACCAGTGTTAAGAGTTCCGCTGGTGTAGGCAGTCCCCAAAGGAGAGAGGGCCACCGTTGATCCCAAACCCTAGCGAGGTGATCTCCTGGCTGTCTTTTCAGGCAAGTGGGGGAGATATGTCAGTTACGTGGGCGCTGACAGAAAATGAACCAGCCATGTGATGGACATGGGGCTTAGAGGAGCCAGCAGAGAGCAGGCTGCCACGGTCAGGCCTTATCAGGGGTTTAGAGGCCAGGGTCAAAATATCAGTCCCTCTTTTTCCCCTCCCTCCCCACCCCACCTTGACCCCTTGATAAATTATAAATTATTATTTTCATATCTTAACCAACCACTCTCTCCCGTCACCCTTGGTTTCTGTTGATCGTCCCCCTGGGGTGGGGGTGTGGTTATGTGTCAATCATTGGAGTCACCTTTCTCCTGCCCTCCTGGTATCACTGCTTCCATTGTTATTCCTTGATTCAATGTGTGTCTGGAGCTCTTATCTGTATCTGTGTACATGTTCTGGTCTAGTCCGCAGTGAAAGGCAGGACTGGAGTCATGGTAGTGGGGGGTGAGGAACCTCAAGGAACCAGAGGAATATTGTATATTTCATTGGTGTTATACTGCATCCTAGTTGACTCATCCCTTGTGACCCTTTTGCAAGGAGATGTTCCATTATCTACAGATGGATTTGGGGGGAGGGGTGTGGGGTGTGTGTGTGTGTGTTTTGGGTCTTCTGATGCCTGTTACCTGATCCCATCTCATGATCACACAGGCTGGTGTGCTTCTTCCATGTGGGTTTGTTTATCAGCTAGACAGCTGCTTGTTTAACCTCAAGCCTTTCAGATCCCAGATGCTATATCTTTTGATAGAAGAGGTACCATCAGCTTTCTTTTTTTAATATTAGCATGGTGTGTTTTATTTTTGCAGTACTTTCACATATCCTGCTCCAATTAGTGATACTTATTTTCCCCAGAGATAAAGAAAACAAGGGAATGGGTTATTAAGCTAAACTGAAATAAGGTATGAATAGCAAACTAGTAAATGTACAAGTAATTTTCTCACATAACACTTGATCACTAGAGTATGAATAGCAGCTTCTCCAACTCTGACACCAAGCGATTACATTTAATGCGATGGAAAGTTAATGTCCAAGCCTGGGTGAGCAGCATCTGACACTTGTCAGAGCCAGTCTTAGTTTTCTGTTGTTGTTGTGGTCGGGTGCTGTCGAACCAGCTCCACCTCACAGTGACCCTCTAGACAAGAGAGCACACCCCATCCAGTCCTGAACCATCCCCAGTATCGCTCTATTTTTGCATCATTGTTGCAGGCAATCCATCAGCTTTCTTTACCACATTTGCTTGTGCACCCATTTTGTCTTCATCGATCATGCCAGGAGGGTGAGCATCACAACATGCCAGGTTCTTAGAACAAAGTATTCTTGTATTGAAGGCAGGCCCTGAGCAGAGACCTAAAGTCCATCTACTACATCAATGTCTTGCCATATATGATGTACATAGACCAATACCTCTATTTTTATGAATTAATGTATTTACATAGGTACACACTTATGCTTATACCTCTATCTATAGCTTTGCTTCCTAGATCTTTCCTGTTTCTTTTTACCTTTCTTCTACCTCACCATCACACTCACCCTTCTTCCACCTTAGTAGTTCTTCTCAGCTAAATTGCTGTTACCCCAACACCACCAGGATCTCTATGTCCTCCTCATTGTTGATTTTAATTCCTTAGTTATTCCCCTGTCTTTGGCGTTGTTTGCTTACCACTCCCTTCCCCTGCCTCCTTCTACTCGCAAAGTCCTTTGCTCTTCTAATGCGTTATCTGTTTCTCTCATCTTAGTATTAATCTTCTGAATTTCTCTTTGCTGTGGTGTACGGTTTCTAGTTTCAATTGATGTGTTATTTTAGTGCTTTCCTGAATTACTCTAAAGTGTGTGTGTGTGTGTGTTCAGTTTTTCTTTAGCTTCGCAATCTTTCCTTTCTCCCGGTTCATTGATAGTATAAAAGTATAATTTTTAATAGTTTATGAGGTAATTTCAATGCCTTTTCTTCCTGAAAAAAGGTCTTCTAGCTCTTTATTGGTCATGTGCTTCAGCTGTTCTGTCTTGTTTCTTCATATAAACTTAAATTGCCTTTGCCACTGAGATGTTGTAGTATTAGTGTTTTTGTGTTTAATTGATCTTAGTATCTTGAGACTGCAGACACTCCACCTATCTACTGGTTGTTGTAAAGGATAATTTGAGAATGTGTGTGGTACTGTTTGTTGTTATTATAGCACAGTTAGCAATGGTTTGTTTGGTGGTCTCACTTACGTAAAGATGATCAGGTGGTACAGGAGTATGTAGTGTCTGTCACTGTATAGGTATGACTACAGGCATAGAGGTGGCTAGGCCTGCGATTGGTGTCCACTGTCAGGTAGAACAGGAAGGGACAAAAAAATTGCCAACGAAGAAATAATTTTTGAAAAAGAAACCAGCAAGAGACAGCGGACAAACAAGAGCAAGTGAAAGGAATTTAATAACTAGAAGTATGTGTGTGTGTGTGTGTGTGTGTGTGTGTGTCAAAAACCAAGGTAGAGAAAAATAAAAGAGAAGCTAATCAAAACATAAAAAAGGAAAGGAAGGGAACTGGAAAAGTAAATTAAAATGGAAAGAATAGAAGTAGAAGCAGAAATAAAGAAGAAAGCAGAGTGCAGAAGTGATTAAAATAAATAAAAGGAAGTGAAGGAAAAGGAAAAACAAAGAGAAAACTTGGGGTGAGGACCTTTTTGTATAGGTCACAGCCTCTAGGGGGTTGAATATTGATTCCAGATGGAGCTTGGCAGGCCTATCTGTTTTCTGTGGTCCACGCACCTGATCCAGTAGGGTGTTTTTACAGCTTAGGTGATAGCTGAGGGGAATCTTTCTGGTAGAGAAGCAGCTGGGTCAGAATGGCTAATCATGGGGGAACTTTCCACGTGTCCAAGAGCAGCGAGGGATCCAGCATTGTATTTTTTGCTAGTGCTATGAGGAGAATCTCAAGCATTTCTGGGCATGGGGGTGATAATCCATCTCTAGGCATGGGGATGTTAAACCATGAGGGCATAGCTTTGTCTTCAAGCAGAAATGGACTTACAAGGATATCTCTGTCTGGTGTATGGGTGAAGGTAGGGGCTGGCAATTGTGATATCAGGAGGGTGTGGGAAACAAGTGAGGATCCTTTCTTAGTGCCAGCTACCAATGTGCCAGGCTTCTGTCTGGGTGGAATGCGTCAGGCTAGCTGACAATTCACCTGTCTGTTCTTGCACCACTTTTGTTTCCCTTCATCTTCTAGTTAGTTTTCAGTCCACTTTTCTATAATTTCTTCTGAAGCTCAAGGTTCCAAGATTACCTAGTTTTACTAGATCTCTTGTATCTTTGTTGTAAGTTGTCTGTATAGTTATTCATTATACCTGATGTCCTTAATTCATAAGTTCTTCTCTTTTAAAAAAAATATATACTAGTTACACTCCTGGAAAATTCAGGGTTTATTAAAGTTGGGCAAAAAACCACTTCTGTGTTTACAAGTTTCTTATTGAATTTAATTTAAACTATACAATTCATTTAAGTAATTCTGATTAAAATACCAATAGCTTTAACAAAATTTGAATAAAGCAATAAATATAGTAAAGTTAACTTAATTCCTTATTAACTACTTGTTACTGTTGAGTTGATTATGATCTATCACTGTTGGAATTTTAAAATAAGCTATTAGTTTGTTTTTTATAGATGTAAAATATAATCCAAGAGGTTATTTTCCAATAATTTCTTTTCTGTGTCCCTTTTTTCCCTCAGCATTTTTTACCTCGTTGGAAGTGTGAACAGTTAATCAGACAAGGAATTCTGGAACATGTGCTGTCATAGCTTCACATTTAGACAGAGTCCAGCTCTTGGAGACATCTGTACATCTTTCCATCTACCTGACACCACTGTTTAATTGTTAAAATTACAGGCATTCTTTATGTAAAACCATAATTACTTGACTACATAGTTTTAGTGCTCATTTCTAAGAATTTATTAGAATCCTAAGAATTCTCATCCTTGCAGTAATCTCTATCCATATATATAACATTTTATATTAGTGGTTTGTTAATTACCTTTGAGTCTTTTTCCTCTTTTCCCCCCCAAACACAGTTGCATTTGGCTGTACAAGAAGAAGGCAGACCCTCATGGGTCTTACATTCGGCAGGGATGCTGTAGCATTCCTGGTGAAGCCAAGAAGCCCAAGATTCTTGAATATTTATTAATGTTTCACACAAGCAAGTTACGATGATGTGTAAGACCTCTTGCTATATTTAATGTGTAACCACAATTGTTTATCATCTGATTTGCGAAGGCAGACAGTAATGGCTAGCCTGGCACATGACTATCAGTAAACTTGTGCATCAGCAACAACTAAATGCCATAAGCAAGGTAGCTTAAAACAAAGGGAAGTTTATTCTCGGTTCTGGAGGCCAGAAATCTGAAGGCAAGTGTTGACAGCACCTTGTTCTCTCTCTGAAATAAGGGAGGTCCGTATATCGTTTTTCTCAGCTTTTGGGAACTGCCAGCAATTCTTAGAGTTGCTTAGCTTGTAGTCAATCATTCATTATCTATTTACTTGTGTTTTTGGATTCAAATGCCTTTTAAAGATACCAATCACCATTTTGAAATAACAGTGAAAGCAAATAATAATTTACAAGTATATGTATATATATAGGTAGATATGAGTTGAACCGGTGGTCTGTGGGAGTATACCTGTGTGGCAGGGACTATTTTGATATACTTATTTGTACTGTAAATATGTCAATATGTCCACGTATGTGATAGAGCATACAGGGTACAAAGTTATGAAAACTTATTCATATCCAAAAACACCTTCAAGTTCTGAGGCACTGGACTGGAAGGGTAAAGACCATAGTTTGGAGACTGTCTAGGTCAATTGGTGTAACAGTCTTTAAACCGAATGTTTTGCATTTTATTTGGATGAGTAGCAGTTACAGGGAGTCTTATAAGCTTGCGTGGTGACCAGTTAAGTTCCAACTGTTAGTCTCTTTCCATTTGGAAAAGAGTTGAAATCAAAGACCCAAACAATTAGGTTAAAGAACTATTGGACCACATGAACTCCTACCTCCTGAGGGGTACCAACTCCCACAATCAAACGGGTCCAGTTGTGTAATTGAGGGGTAAAATTAAAGAGACAACAGACAAAATAAAGTATACAATTGCTCACCTTCAGGACGGCCATGATCTCAACAGCCAGGTCCACACACAGAGAGAAAATGTATCATATTTCTAATCATGCTGTATATACATTTTGAGGACATTCAAGCCCCCTAGTGACAGGTAACCATATGCGTAACAGGAAGGGGCTGTACAATAGGTTTATGCGTGACAGGAAGGGGACAAGCTAGGAATGCACACACAATAGGAAGGGGGAAACACTGGGGATACACCTGTGACAAGATACCCTCTAAGCAGCTGACCTCCAAGTGTACAGTCATTTACCATGTGTCATAATAAGGTTGTGACAACCTGGGGAAAACCTTTCTGTATCCCACAACCTCTCTAACCTTAAGACGAGGAGAACTGGAAGGTTCCTGGCTACCACTCTAGTAAAAATCGAAGATCCTGAACAGAGTAGGAGAGAAAAGACCAGCTTCACTGGTCTGATAAAGACAGGTAGAGAATCCCCTCTCCCCCTAAGACTATAACCCTTAAACATCCGTCAAACCTGAAAATGAACCTATTCCCAGAGATCATTTTTATGCCATACTGGACAGACCTGTAAAATAGTAACACTTGTGAGGACTCATGAGAACAAAGTATTACTGACAATCATATGAGAAGAAATGTTGCTAAAAGCCAAGTTCAGAAGGCAGGAAGAGGGTGAAATGGGAACCCAAAAAGGATGTTTAAGGGATTACAACTAATGTCACAAAAGAAACAAATTAAGAATTGTTGAATGCGAAACTAATTCTGTAAACAGGTACAATGATGAAGTGTTCTTTAATTAAATAAAAACTTAGTATTAGATTGTTGTTGCTGTGCATGTTGGGTGCTGTTTAAGATTTTCAACTCAGCAACCCCATAAGTGTTTGTTGGGACTGTAGTTTTGGTCATCTCTACTATATTTTAAATTATGAAATGATGAAATGTTAAGTAAGTGAGTAAAGCTTTTCCAAAAAGTCATGTGGAAATAGAACTAAAAGATAATCAAGAAGGACTTCTGCCAAGATTAAATAGACACCGAGAGATTGAGACAGAGTCACAGAACAGAGGCAGGGTTCAGACAAAAATGAGTGAAAGAGAAAGATTTTATTGAGGGAAAAGAACTCCCAGATGGATTCCGCAACCCAACAAGAATAGGTTAAGGAAGTCGCGCATGGTGCTAGGGTGGCAGGATATATACATATTATATGAGCTTAAAGGCATATGGGCCGGTAAGGGGAAGGGAGGTTCTTTGTACTGCGGCTGCAAGTTTCGGAGCAGGAGATGACCTGTCCATAAATCATCTTGTTCTCAGCAAACTTGATTCCTGGCACGCTGGGGGGGAGTCTGTGTTCTGCCTGGGGGTAAGCTTTGTGACATGCTGGAGGCAGCTGCTTTGAAGTTCAGCAGGTCATTTGTCTTCTTGAGAGGCTGGTGCAAGGGGCTGCCTGGTCCGGACCTGGCCCAAACAGACACACTACCAAGATCCTGTACAAGAAATATGTGAAAGACCAAATAAAACACGAATGAAAATCCAGGGACCCTCAGTTTTAGAGGAGAGGATAGAGAGATTATTTGAATGCTGACTACAAGAAGCTGAATAAAATCTAAATATGAAGACACGAGACTAGTAAATTCTCAACTGACATTACAGCACATCCATTATGAAATTTGTGTTTAATGTGAAATCATCACTATAATCAACATTGGAAGATTTTCTTCTTGTACCCATTGCTGTTGAACATTATGAAGTTTTGTGAACAGGGTTTGATCAGAACAATGAGCTGACAACTGCCCCATATCAATAGCTGGCAGCCCAGGTGCCCAGCCCTCCCCCTCCCCCCACCCATTTACCATAGGAGTTCTACCTACAGGTGGGGGCCACTTTTTGACTAATGATAGTGGCCAACATCTTCTAAATCTGTTCTCAACTGCACTCCGCAGTGAACAGAGAATTATAGTCATTCCTGTTCTGTGTCACACCCATAAGGAGACAGGTGCTTAGCACCTAACAACATATAATCACCAATTAAGTACAAATAGTACCATTACAGTACACTGAAGAATTCAATTTCATTTCACCCAAAGAAACAATTCACCAAAATAAAGATCTAGAAACCCTTTCTAAGGAAGAAATGTCATGGGAACTTCCTAATAGTTAATAATTGGGCATTTTACATAGAGAATATTGCAAGGCAAACAAAACTGGGAAAATTCAGGGACGACTACAATAACAAAATAAATGAAACAGAAATTATACCAACACAGCAAATTAAAATCCAAAAGATTACAGAAGTAGGTAGCATTGAAGGTAAGTCAATGAAATGTAATCAAGAAGAAACATTCATCAAGAGAAGACAAAGCTCATTAAGCTGATCATTTTTAGGTGCTATTTAGTTGGTTCCTCATAGCAACCCAGTGTACAAAAGAGCAAAATACTACCGTCCTGTGCCTCTTCACAATTAGGTTAGAACTTGTAACCATTTTATCAGTCCATTGTGAGAATCTTTTTTACTACCCTATTTTAACAAGTCTGATGTCCAACATCTTGAGACAATATGTTCAAAGTATGTGAAATGAAATCTTGTCATCTTTACCATTAAGGATCATTCTAGCTGTATTTGTTCTAGAATACTTGTTCTGCCTGTCCCTGGTCTTCTCACTGTTCTTCATCAATACCATGATTCAAATGTATCCATTCTTCTCTGGTCTTAATGCCCAAATGCCACACTCTCTTGGGTCAGACAGGTCTCAGTCTCAAAGTGACTCCCTTGCTCTTCAACACTAAAATGTCTTGTGCAGCAGATTTGTCCAGTGCAATACTGTTTGTTTTCTTGACTGCTCCTTCCATGGGCATTGCTTGTCAATCCAAGCAGAATGACATTTTAGATAATATTAGTCTTTACCATAATGTTGACTACTGATTATAAGGGTTTTGGTTTCCTTTGCATTGAGTTGTATTCCATACTGAAGATTGCAACCCTTGATCTTCATCAGCAAGTGTTTCAGGTCCTCACCTGTAGCAGTTGAGGCGTCATCTGTATATTGTAAGTTGTTAATAAACACTCTCTCCAATCCTGGGCCTGTCTTCATATGTTCTTAGATTATTATTTCACCATATATTTTGATTAAATATGGCGAAAGAAAGCAGCTCTGACATGAATATTAGCTGCTTTTAAACAGCCCCATATTGTTCTATTCCAATGAATGCCTCAAATACCACTTGGTTTGTACAGGGATGATCAAGGGTTGAGGAATTCCCATTTTTCCAAATGTGATCAATAGTTATGATCTATGTACCCTGTTACCTTTACAACGCAAGTAGCAACAGTTGTTATCTTTGTTCAGCCAAGATCCATCTCATATAATCAATGATAAATCCTTTGTTCCACATCCTCTCCTGAATCTGACTTGAATTTCTGGCAGCACTCTGTTGATTGTAACCATTGATGATTTTTTTTCAGCAAAAGTTTATTTAACAGATATTAATATAAGAAGTTTGATAACTTCTGCAGTCTGTTGTGTCACCTTTCTTTGACGTAGGCACAGATTTTCAGTTGGCCTTGTAACCTTGTGCCAAATTTCTTAGGCATAGACGAGCCTGTATATTACTTCGCTGAAGAAACATTTCCATTGACCAATTGCAGGAACTTTATTTTTTGCGAATGCCTTTCATAGGGCTTGGACTTCTTCCTTCAATACCATTGGTTTTTGATCAGAAGTTACCTCTTAAAATAGCTGAATGTACTTTTCAGTACAGTGAGTGTTCTTCCCATCATCTTTGGGTACTTCCTGCTTTGTTCAATATTTTGCCCATAGGAATCCTTAATGTTTAACTCAAGGCTTGGATTTTTTTTTTCAGTCCTTCAGCATGAGATATGTTGAGTGTGTTCTTCCTTTTTGGTTTTCTAACTTCAAGTCTGCATATTTGATACTTTGTCTCATTAATCTGCCCTTTGTGATTTTCTGTGAACTTCATTTCTTAAATCAACTGCAAGTTTTAGGGTCTCTTCTGATATCTGCTTTATTTTCTTTTTATTGGCATATTGCTTTCTTATTATATAACCTTGTCATTTATTTCATCCCACAGCATATCAGTTGTCATCAGTGTTGTTAATATTTAATGCTGTTCTTGATGTGTCTATAAAATTGAGGTGGGATATATGCAAGGTCATATTGGGGCTTTTGTGGGCATGTTTTAATTTTCAACATCAACCTGAACTTTTATGTGAGCAATTGATGTTCTGTTTCACAGTCAGCCTTTTGGCTGCTATTACTGAGCTTCTCTGTCATCTCTTCCCATGGAGGTAGTCAGTATGAGACCTATCTATACATTCTGTATGCTGTCTATCCAAGTACACATTATGTTGTTGAAAAAGGTATTGCATTTAAGTCCATCTCAGAAAATTCTATCATGCGATCAGCAACTTTTGTTTCTTTGAAGCCATAGTTTCAAACTATTGTCCCTCTTTGTTCCAGCTCTCATTCCAATTATCAATAATGCATCTTGATTATATTTGTGATCAGTTCAGACTGAAGTTGGTAGAATTCAATTTCTTTATTCTTAAATTAGAATAATAGTCATACTAATTGGGCTTCCTTGTAGGTATATAGATATTTTCATATTACAGAAAGCATTGTACTTTAAGTTTTGAAATTCTCTTTAATCCACATTCACACAATTCAATAGTTCAGTCATATCAAGAAGAATTGTACAATCATTACCACAATTTCAGAATATTTTCTCTATACCCCCCCACTCCCATGGTTAAATCATCTTTAAATTGAGTTGTGTAATCACCTTGAGTCCTAGTACTCACCCCCCCTCCCACCTTCATTGTTTACTCCTGAAATAGCCTCACCCTCCCCAATCCCTGCTCACCCACCCCTATATCTCCTAGAAACCCTTTCATCAGTTAACTATATTTATCCACTCCTGTGCTTCAACTGGTAAATCCAACAGAAATAATAACAAAAAATAAAATGATATGGATAAGACAATAATATATAAAGACAAATAAAAAGCACCACCATCATTTTTTTTTCCTAACCCACCACCATCAATATTTTAAAGGCCAGGGAAGAAGTTTTTATCATGGAGTAAGCAAGAGATCCTTACACCTAGAACAAATTCAGGATGGATCTAGAAGGTCAACTGATCAAATCCCAAGTTTGATCCAGCATAATCAGGATGACAATGATTTGTGTTTGGTAGTAAGTATTTCAGACCTTTGCCTGTAACTAGAGATCTGCCAGTGGCTTAATTTGTCTTGATATTCTGCAGATGGATTTTGGGCTCCCACTGTCCTCCATAGCCTTCCACAAATTGGGTGTTCATAATTTTAGGTCTGATATTACTTCTTTCATCATATTTGAGTTTATTGTCATCTTTGACTCATACGAGCTGGTTTTCTTCCATGTTGGCTTAGTGGACTCCTTACTTAGATGGCTTTTTATTTGAATACACACCTTAAAACCACAAACACGATTCCACTTGAGAGCCAGGCACCATCTGCTTTCTCACCACAATGTGTAGGACGCTCTTCAGTGATCTTTTCATGTGAGTGAGTATTGAGCAGGGCCATGTTTTCAGAACTGACTATTCTTGGGCTGGAGCTAGAGTTCATTTGGGGCCCATAATCTAGCTGCTTCTCCCGGGGATATTCATGACTCAGGTTTACTGTGGTGGTTGTGTGTGTTAGTCCAGGTATAGAGATCCAGGGAGACACTCGTGTATAAAAAAGAACTTTATATAAAAGAGCAACTGTATATTGAGAAAACATCCCTGCCCAGTCCAGATCAAGTCCATAAGTCTGATATTAGTCCATATGTCCAATACCAGTCTATAAATTCCTCTTCAGACTCAAGCAACACATGCAATGATGTTGAATGAGGAAAATCACAGGCCAGTGGGTGAAAAATCCGGATCCAGTGGTGGTGGAAGCATCTGAGCGATGTCATGGGTCTCCATATGACTCCTCCATCTCCAGGGCCCTGGCTCCATCAGTGTAGCTCCCAGTGGCTTGTCAACAGGAATGTCTCACAGGGAGACAAACAGAGTGAATCAGATACAGAAAACCTTAAGAGTAGAAACAACATTGTCAGAGATGGTGCCAGAAGATGAGCCTTCAGTCCAGAAGACACTCAGTATGACTCCAGGAGAACTGCCTTCACAAAGTAGAGTCTATTGTGATGTGGGTGGAATACACCCTACATGAGTAAAGCCTTCAGGACCTTCATTTACTGATGGGACATGACTCAAAAGGAGAAGAGATAGCTGAAAACACCAATTACCATATATGCTTGAGTGTAAGCCACGTTTTTTTTTTAATTTTAACAATTTATTAGGGGCTCATAAAATTCTTATCACAGTTCATACATATACATAAATCAATTGTATAAAGCACATCTGTACAGTCTTTGCCCTAATCATTTTTTCTCCTCTTTTCTTTTTTTACATTTTATTAGGGACTCATACAACTCTTATCACCATCCATACATATACATACATCAATTGTATAAAGCACATCCATACATTCCCTGCCCCAATCATTCTCAAGGCATTTGCTCTCCACTTAAGCCCCTTGCATCAGGTCCTCTTTTTTTTCCCCACTCCCTCCCCTTTCTCCCCTCCCTCATGTGCCCTTGGTAATTTATACATCGTTATTTTGTCATATCTTGCCCTATCCGGAGTCTCCCTTCCCCCCTTCTCTGCTGTCCCTCTCCCAGGGAAGAGGTCACATGTGGATCCTTGTAATCAGTTCCCCCTTTCCAACCCACTCACCCTCCACTCTCCCAGCATCGTCCCTCACACCCTTGGTCCTGAAGGTATCATCCACCCTGGATTCCCTGTACCTCCAGCCCTCATATGTACCAGTGTACAGCCTCTGTCCTATCCAGGCCTGCAAGGTAGAATTCGGATCATGGTAGTTGGGGGGGGGGGAGGGAAGCATCCAGGATCTGGGGGAAAGCTGTGTTCTTCATCGGTACTACCTCGCACCCTAATTAACCCATCTCCTCTCCTAAACGCCTCTATGAGGGGATCTCCATTGGCCGACACTTGGGCCTTGGGTCTCCACTCTGCACTTCCCCCTTCATTTAATATGGTATATATATATATATATATATATATATATATATATATATATATATATATATATATACACATACATATACATATACATATACATATACACATATATACACATACATACACACACTTATATCGTTGTTTGTGGGTTTTTTTTGCATGATGCCTTATACCTGGTCCCTTGGCACCTCGTGATCGCACTGGCCAGTGTGCTTCTTCCATGTGGGTAAGCCACGTTTTTCAGCACATTTTAATGTAATTTTTGTGGTAAAATTAGGTGCTTCGGCAGATATTCAGGTCATATACTTGAGTATATACAGTAATGGAACTTAGAATGTAGGGATTTAGGAAAATTGAGAGTTGTAAAAAATGAAATGGAAGACAGAAATAGATATTCCTGGTGTTAGTGAACCAAAATGGACTAGCATTGGCCATTCTGAATCTAAATGTAGCTTGCTGAGAATGATAGATTCAAGAGGAATAGTGTTTCATGCATTGTCAAAAAGGACATTTCAAGATCTAGAGTATAATGCTGTCTGTGATGCAAAATCTATCATCATATAAGGAAATCCAAACAATTGTGATTATTCAAATTTACATACCAACCATTCAAGCTAGTGATACAGAAATTGAAAATTTTTACCTATGTACCTATGTCTCCATTCTGTAATTTATCAAACATGGGAATACTGCATAGTTTAAAATCATGAAAGGTGTTAGTCAGGTTTATATTGTCTTACCATACTTACTCAATCTGTATGATTAGCTCGATTATATGAAGAATGTGACACCAGAATTGGAGGAAGGCATATTAACAAACTGCAATATGCGGATGACACAACCTTGCTTGCTGAAAATGAAGAGAAATGGAAGCACTTGCTGATGAAGGTCAAGGATTGCAGCCTTCAGTATGGGTTACTACTCTATAAGGTAAACCAAAATACAACTGGACCAGTAGGTAACAGCATGATAAATGGAGAAAAGGTTGAAGTTGTCAAGGATTTTGTCTTGATTGTATCCACAATCAATGCTCATGGATGCAGCAGTCAAAGAGATCAGAAGACATGTATTTGGGTAACTGAATATTTTGAGTACCAAGTTGCACCTGACCATGCCGTGGCATTTTTTTTTCTTTTTTTACATTTTATTAGGGACTCATACAACTCTTATCACCATCCATACATATACATACATCAATTGTATAAAGCACATCCATACATTCCCTGCCCCAATCATTCTCAAGGCATTTGCTCTCCACTTAAGCCCCTTGCATCAGGTCCTCTTTTTTTTCCCCACTCCCTCCCCTTTCTCCCCTCCCTCATGTGCCCTTGGTAATTTATACATCGTTATTTTGTCATATCTTGCCCTATCCGGAGTCTCCCTTCCCCCCTTCTCTGCTGTCCCTCTCCCAGGGAAGAGGTCACATGTGGATCCTTGTAATCAGTTCCCCCTTTCCAACCCACTCACCCTCCACTCTCCCAGCATCGTCCCTCACACCCTTGGTCCTGAAGGTATCATCCACCCTGGATTCCCTGTACCTCCAGCCCTCATATGTACCAGTGTACAGCCTCTGTCCTATCCAGGCCTGCAAGGTAGAATTTGGATCATGGTAGTTGGGGTGAGGAAGCATCCAGGATCTGGGGGAAAGCTGTGTTCTTCATCGGTACTACCTCGCACCCTAATTAACCCATCTCCTCTCCTAAACGCCTCTATGAGGGGATCTCCATTGGCCGACACTTGGGCCTTGGGTCTCCACTCTGCACTTCCCCCTTCATTTAATATGGTATATATATACATATATACACATACATATACACATATATACACATACATACACACACTTACATCTTTTTTTTTGCATGATGCCTTATACCTGGTCCCTTGGGCACCTCGTGATCGCACTGGCCGGTGTGCTTCTTCCATGTGGGCATTTTTGCTTCTGAGCTAGATGGCCGCTTGTTCACCTTCAAGCCTTTAAGACCCCAGACACTATCTCTTTTGATAGCTGGGCACCATCAGCTTTCTTCACCACATTTACTTATGCACCCATTTGTCTTCAGCGATCCTATCATGGAGGTGTGCAATCAATGATATGATTTTTTGTTCTTTGATGCCTGGTAACTGACCCCTTTGGGACCCCTCGATCACACAGGCTGGTGTGTTCTTCCATGTGGACTTTGTTGCTTCTGAGCTAGATGGCCACTTGTTTATCTTCAAGCCTTTAAGACCCCAGTCACTACCTCTTTTGATAGCCGGGCACCATCAGCTTTCTTCACCACATTTACTTGTTCACCCACTTTGACTTCAGCCGTTGTGTCGGGAGAGTGAGCATCATAGAGTTCCAATTTAATAAAAGAAGGTATTCATGCATTGAGGGAGTGTTTGAGTAGAGGCCCAAGGTCCTTCCGCCACCTTAATACTTGACTTATAAATATAGACACATAGATCTATTTCCCCATCCTCCTACATATATTTGCATGTACATGTATTTATCTAGACCTCCATGAATGCCCTTTGACTCCTAGCTCTTTCCTCCATCTCCCTTGACTTTCCTCCTGCCCTACTACCATGCTTCGTCGCCACCTGGGCTAGAGTATACCTCTTCTCTAAGCAACCTTAACCTTGATCATTTCCCACCAGGCCTGCCACTCCCCCTTCTCTACCATTTGGGGTCCCATGTTTTTCCCTTGTCCCTGGGTTTGTTAACACCACTTCCTTATACCCCTCTCCCCCCCCACCCCAAGTCTCCCCGGAACTGTCGGTCCCGTTGTTTTTCCTCCAGATAGTTCATCCAGCCTGTCCTATTCAGACAGACCTGTGGAGACACTAACATGCATGAAAACAAGACAGAGGAAAACAAAGCAACAGTATACAACCAGGCAACAAAATAACAAAAACAAACCACTGACAAAGAACAGAACAAAACAGTTCACAAGAGAAAAGCTTGTAGTTAGTTCAGGGATCGTTTGCTGGCCCTTAGGAGCGTTTTCCAGTCCAGTCTTTTGGGGGCCATGGCATTTTTAATCATCTCATTCACATGTAAAAATTGGACATTGATTAAGGAAGATCAATGTAGAATCGATGTATTTGAATTATGGTGCTTGTGAAAAATATTGGAAGTAATTGGACTGCCAAAAAACAACAACAAATCTGTCTTGGAAGAAGTACAGCCGAAATGCTCCTTAGATACAAGGATGGCAAGATGTTGGACATTGGACAGGTTTTCAGGAGAGACCAGTCCCTGAAAGAATGCTTGTTACAGAAAAGGCACAACAAAAAAGATGGATTGACATGACTGAAATCATAGGCTCAAAGAGAAAACGTGTGTAAGGATGACACAAGAAACAAGCACTGTTTCCTTATGTTGTCGATAGGGTCACCGAGTCTGAACTGACTGGGTGGCACCTAACAAAACAAGATTGAATATATGCCATCAGTTATATCTATTTTTTATGTTCAAATAAATCTTTATTTTTTTAAATCATTTTATTGGGGGCCCATACAACTCTTATCACAATCCATAGCACATCAATTGTGTCAAGCACATTTGTACATTCGTTGCCCACATCATTCTCAAAACATTTGCTCTCCACTTAAGCCCTTGGCATCAGCTCCTCATTCCCCCCCCCCCCCGTCGCTGCCCTCTCTCTCTCATTAACCCTTGGCAATGTATTATTTTGTAATATCTTGCACTGTCCAACATCGCCCTCCACCAACTTTTCTGCTGTCCATTCCCCAGGGAGGAGGTTATATGTACATCCTTGTAATCGGTTTCCCCTCCCCCCCCCTCCTTCCACCCTCCTGGTATCCCCACTCTCACCACTGGTCCTGAAGGGATCATCTGTCCTGGATTCCCTGTTTCTCCAGTTCCTATCTGTACCAGTGTACATCCTCTCATCTAGCCAGATTTGTAAATTAGAATTGGGATCATGATAGTGGTGGGGAAGGAAGCATTAAAGAACTAGAAGAAAGTTGTAAGTTTCATTGTTGCTACAATGCACCCTGATTGGCTGTCTCGCCCCACCCCCCAACCCTTCTGTAAGGGGATGTCCAGTTGTCTACAGATGAGTCTCTCTTGGTTCCCTAATCTGCACCCCCCTCGTTCACAATGATAATATTTTTTGTTCTTTGATGGCTCCTACCTCATCCCTTTGACACCTCATAATCCCACAGGCTGGTGTGCTTCTTCCATGTGGGCTTTGTTGCTCCTCAGCTAGATGGTCGCTTGTTTACCTTGAGTCTTTAAGACCTTAGACACTATATCTTTTGCCACCATCAGTTTTCTTCACCACATTTGCTTATGCACTCATTTGTCTTCATCGATTGTGTTGGGAAGGTGAGCATCATGGAATGCCAGTTTAATAGAACACAGTGTTGCATTGAGGCAGTACTTGAATGGAGGCCCAATGTCTATCTACTACCTTAATACTAAACTTTGAGGGCCCCCCAGTCCCTTCAAACCTTGTGGATCTGTGCCTACTTATCTTTATGATGCGCCTCCTGCGACCCAGCAGTGTTGAATTTCCCTCTTACTAGCTCTCCTGGGTTGATTTCTGTGGAGTCCCTCTGGTATGTGTTACTCAGTCACCATCTTCCCTCCAAGATAGTTTTTTTAAAAAACATTTTATTAGGGGCTCATACATCCAAGATAGTTTTTATTGATTGTGTTATTAAACTTTTTTTGGTCTTCATTGCCTTTTTTCTTGACATTTTTTTTTCTTTGAGAGTGGTGTATTGAAGTCTTCTGTTCTTACTGTCGATGTGCCTTGGTCCTTTTTCAATTCTATGAGGATCTGATGTATTTCAAAGGTGTTTCATTGAGTGCATAGATGACTATTATAGTTATGGTTTTCTGAGCTATTTTTCCCTTTATCATTATGTAGTATTCAATCTTTTCTCGTTATGTTGTTTACCTTGAAGTTTATCTTCTTGGAGATTAATATTGTTACCCCTGCTGAGTTTTATTGCTGTTTGCTGGGTATGCTTTTGTTCCACCTCTGATTTTTAATGTCTTCAAGTCTCTGTTTGTGAGGTGTTTTTCTTGTAGGCAGCATATTGATGGGGCTTGCTTTCTTATCCATTCAGCTTCTCTCTGTCTCTGTACTGGTGTATTTAGTACATTAATATTCAGTGAAATTATTGACATGTATGTGTATTTGTTTCCACCATTTTGGTTTATATATGCGTGTGTTGTGTGTTTGGATGTGTATTGTGTTCAGTTTCTTTGTTCTTCCTGTGTCGTTCCCTTGCTCTGGTGTGCTGGTTCCGTGTGTGCTGTTGTTCCGTGTGTGCTGGTTTTTGTGAGGAATTGTCTTGAATGTTGGTTTCAGGTTTGTGTGTTGTTGCTGTTGGTTTTTTTGGCCACAGTACTTCATTGAGTACTTTTTGTAATGGTGGTCTTGCTTTTGGCTTTTCTTGTCTTGAAATAATTGTATTATACCACCATATTTAGTTGCTGAACCTTTGTGTGTAATTGATCTTTTTCTCTAGGTGCTTTTAGATTGTTTGTTGTTTCCGTTCTGATGTTCGACATCTTGACTACAATATGCCGTGGAGTTTGCCTTTTAGAATCTCTCCTGGCTGGGGTTCTTTTGGCTTCCTAAACAATCGGCTTTTTCTATTTTAGACATTGAGCAAAGTTCTTTGGCTGGCGCTCTTGGACTAGTCTCTGTGTGGATGTAACTTTGTTTGTTTCTTCCTCTTCTGGAATTCCTACAAGATGCAGGTTGTTCCTCTTAATGGTGTCCCACATTATTATCAAGCTTTTCTCAGTCTCTTTTGCATTTTTTGGTTATTTGTCCTTCCTTTAGATTGGAATCTATAGATTTGTCTTTCAGTTCACTAATTTGGGTTTCTATCTCTTCAATTCTGTATCTCTATTTTTTTTACAGCCTCCCGCTTTTCCTTCATAGCAGGGGTGTCAAACTGGCCCTGTCGGCCGCATGTAGCCCCTGAGGAGCATTTTTTGTGGCCTGCGATGCTCTGAAATAAAATGAAAATAGAAAAAATTGTTATGAAGAAAATAGCACTTAGGGGAGATCGAGGCAATACCGTACACACAATTCCCTCGTTAACCCTTTATCTGAAGATGAGTATACATGTGGCCCAGTGCTTTTTGGGGGGCCTGCGGATGTGTATAAATGCACTGACCTAGTTCCAGTGATGATTGGAAGCGATCTGTCTGCCACTCTCAGTGTCACATAATGTAAAGAGATCCCAATAGTGAAAAGGTGAAAAAGAGCACTCTGGGTTGTGCTGTTATGATCATACCTAGCAGCAGTGCTAGTGAACATTTTTAGAGGGAAGCCATTACAATTGTGCATCACGTTTGTCAGCTGCCCAAATCTTGGTGTTTTTTATTAGTTACTTTGTTATATTTTCCGGTCACAACATAAGACATAGTGAAAACTAGTAGAAGGAAAGCACTGTCAAGTTAAGGGTAAAACAATAATTTTAGTTTTATAAATACATTAAATAAAATAAATATTTAAATAAAAGCTATTATAGTATTTTAATTATCCTATCCATATTCCTGAATCCTCACTTCAAAATAGAAATTGAACAAAATTTGTAAATGTGATGTGGCCCATGTGAATCTTGCCTGTTGCACCAAATGGCCCGCTTTTTAATTGAGTTTGACACCCCTGCTTTGTAATTCTGCTATTGTAGTGTTTGATTTTTGTGTTTCTGTTTGTTTCTCTAATGAGGTTATAGCTTTTCTATTGTTTTATTTTTCCATTCAGACTTCTTTCAGCTGTTGCATGAGCACAAACATCATTCTTTACATTCTTTTTCTGGGAAATCCATAACTTGTACAGTTTCAGGTATTACATTTAAGTCTGATTGCTATTTGGTTATTTGTTTATGTTTCTCTTGTTTTGTGTGTGTGTGTGTGTGTGTGTGTGTGTGTGTGTGTGTGTGTGTGTGACTAATATCTTCTGTTGTTTCCTTGTCATCTTGGAGTCTATTGGGAGTGTTATGTAGGCGATGTTATTTGGAACTGGTTAACTCTATTAGGTGGTGCAGTAGAGGGCTAATGGATAGTTTGTATTAAGTGTCTGAGGGAGGTTGCTAATTTATGTGTTAAGGGAGTCATATGAAATTTGGGGAGGAAATGTTATGAGTGTTGGGAGAGTGAAGGAAGCAGTAGGTTAAAAAAGAGGGTAGAGGATCAGGTAGTGTTATATAGTAGGTTAAAGGAAGGAGTATTTGGGCCTGAAATGCCTCATTTGCAACGATGGATCAATGGGTACTAGTATTTGAGAGCAAAAACAATTTTAAATATTGTGATAGTAGTATTAGTCTTTGGTTTTATGAGTCTGAAAATGTAAGAAAAATTTTGATGATCAGTACAGTGAAACTAAAAGACAGGTTAATGATGTTATGAAGTAAAACTTTGGATATTTAGACTAAAGAAAGGAAAATTAAAGAAAAGGGGTAAGAGATGACAGTTTTAATAATAGTAATAGGAAAAATCATACTAGCATAAGATTCAGGAGAGCTGTTAATGTATGTTTGTCCGGGACACTAAGCTTCACACAGAGCTTAGTCTCTGTTGTGGGTGCGAACTAGTAGGTAGATGGGGTGTTAGGGGTCTAGGAAATAAACCAATGAGATCGGAAGGAAAAAACGTAAAGTAATATATCATACAAATATATACAAATGATATATATAAACTCCCTTATATAAATTCCCTGCCTGGGCTTGTAAAACCTGTTCTGCCTGCCAAACCTGCTCCAGCTTCTTGTTTTGTGATGCAAATACTTAGTCAATGAGTCAGGTGTATGCAATCCAGGTATGTGTAACAACTAATATGAAAATAAATCCTCAGAGTGGCCCAATTATTTAAGGTACCAGGCCTTTGGGGTGTCTTCCGATCAGGGGTTGTGCTGAGTGGTACCTCAGGAGGGGGCTGGAGCTCTTGGTGTTAATCACTTAACACCTGCTTTCAGCTGCCCTGTTCTCAGCCCTGTGAGGCTCAGTAAGCTGTGAAGTACCCACTACTAGGAGTGAGTCCTAGACGGGGGATCTCCACTGGCAGTCTTCTGGTCTTGGCAGGAAGCCAAAGAAATTTATATTTTTATTTTCCCTGGTCCCAGTCTGGTCACTTCGAATTATGATCCTTTTGCTCCATCACACCCCACTGGCACGTACCCCCCACCCCCTCAGCTAGCTTCCCAATTCAAAGACCCGGGAATCTCCCCTCAGGCGGCCGAGGGGAGATGCCCTAAGCGGTTCTAATTGGCTGGTGTTTCTGCTCTCTCATTGTAGTCTATTTGTGTCTACCTATCTTTATGGTGACAATCCTGTGGTCTGGAAGTGCTATCCCTTTCAGTAACTCTTTTGCGCTGTTCTCTGCAGTGTGTGCTGCTTGGTCATCCTCCTCCTCCCAGCTGCCCCTCAATCCCCTCTCAGGTGCTGCTTATCTCCTCTTGCTGCTCTCATTGTCTTTCTTATTTGAAAGTTCATATCCCCTAGGAGGAGTCATCAGGCTGTAACCTGTTTGATAGGTGGGACTAGTGCTACAGTTTCCCACAGGGTCACGTTGACATAACATCTAACTGCCACAACAGCTAAAGGCAAACTGCTTGTGCTGCTCCTTTAAAACTGGAATTGAGAAAAACACATTTGCCCAATTAGTAGCTGCTATCAGATACTAGAAGAGATATTAATCTACTCAAGCAATAAAACCATTTCTGGGACAGCAGCTGCAATTGGAGTCACCACCTGGATAAGTTTCCAGGCACCCCCTGCCATTCTCAAAGATCCATCTGTTTTTTGCACTGACCAAATTGACAGGGACAGAAGAGGCATTTTCTGCATGCAATATGGGAATTAACAGAAGACCTTGTGAGAACAGGTTAGTAAGCAGGTCAACCTTGAAGCTAGGCCCTAATGAATGTCCTCACACAGCAGTGCTGCTGGAGATAAATCTGACAGCACACTGATCCAGAGACAAAAGCTGAGATTGCAATTTAAAGAGCCTCAAGGGTGGTCTAAATAACTAATTAGAAAGCTAATTGTACATCTGTGGAGTGGCAAACTCCTCCCCTTTAAAACTGTCATTTAGAAACTAGGAGTCTTCCCCTAGACAATGAATGACCCTTCTTAATTTGTGAAAGGGGCCCCTACTACATTCCGGGAGCAAAGCATATTTTATCTATGCTTAAGGTATCCTTTTCACCATGCCAGAAGGACTCACATACTTTCTTTGGAAATGATTCTATCTATGCTTTAATAAAATTGTTGCCCAGCCTGTGTGATCACAAGGTGTAGATGGGATCAGAAAGTGTTAGGGAGCTAGAGGCAGAAACCTCTACCTCTACCTGCCAAGGCCTCCCTCCACCCTTACAGACTGTGGGAAGCTGCTCCAGGCTGGATGGCATGAATAAATTCAGGCAGTTGAGACGAAGCCAGTACTCTTGGGAGGACCTCAATCTAGGCCAGGTGAGCTTAATTGAGTCAATGGAGTCAACCAGTACTGTCAACCACGCCTCCCAGTGGAGGGCCCTGAAAAGTCAGAATTACAAGGAGATGACAAGCAATTCTCCAGGTCTCCAGACCCCATATGCTAATTGCCATACATTCCTCACTACCCCTGTAAAAACCCTCGCCCCCAGCTGCTGAATGGGACTTCCCTGACCTGTCCGCCTAGGTCACGAAACCTCGGCAGGGAGCCGCCCTACTGCCCCACCTAATAAAGCTATTTCTGTTTCTGCTTTCCTTGTCCTGTCAGTTATGTCTGTCTTCCTCCCTGTACCTCAGTTTCACCTTTACACTTCTATCCTTTATAAAAATTCACTTGGATCACAAACCAGGCTTCGGTGTGAATTCATTCTCATGGGAAGCCAATGACCCAGGTATTTCCACCTGAGGAATCTAACAGTATCAGACATCAGGAGACCCCAAACCATCATATGATGTGAATGAAGGGAGTCGGATGGAGACTCAAAGTCCATCTGTAGACAATTGGACATCCCTCACAGGAGGGACAAGTCAGCCAGAGTGCAGTACAGCACCGACGAGACACACATTTCTTTAGTTCTTTAGTGCTTCCCGCACCCCACCCCACCCACCTATCATGACCCCACTTCTACTTTACAAATCCCAGTTCTAGCTTACAAATCTAGCTAGACCAGATGGTACAGATAAGAGCTCTTGTCACACGGGATCCAGGACAGATAAACACATCAGGAACAGTAATGGGAGTAGCAATACTATCAGCGTAGGCCACTTAGGGGGAATGTAGGGGGAGAAGGGGGAGAAACAGAGAATTGATTACAATGATGATGTAGACATAACCCCCACACCCTGAGGGGGACAAACAACAGCAATGTGGGTGAAGGGAGACAGAAGATGGTGTAAGATAGGAAAACGATAATAATTTATCAAGGGTCTTGAGGGTGGGAGGGTGGGTGAGGGAGGGAAAAAAGGAGCTGATATCAAGGGCTCAAGTAGAAAGAAAATGTTTTGAAAATGATGATGGCAACATATGTACAAATATGCTTGACTCCACTGATGTATGGATTGTTATAAAAGAGATGTAAGAGCCCCTAATAAAGTGATTAAAAAACCCCACACTAAAAACTGGCTTAACCGCTGCTGGTGCTTGTGTGTGTGTAAGCACAGCTTATACCTGGACCCTTACAAACCACATAGGTCTAGAGTTTGCTAGTCCCCCCATAGACAACAGCTCAGTTCGGAAGTAATGGTCTCCAGCCCTATATTCTTCAATTCCTTGATGGTGCAATCTTTGCACCCTGATCTTTGCAATCCCTCCAGGAAAACATAATTGCGTTGGCTTTACCATTTTCCTAAGTAGAGGTAGCTTTACTAGCTTCCACTCCTGCCCCTGCCATAGTAGTCCATGTTCTAGAGTCAGGTAGCCATATGGGGTACTGGCAGTCAGTGAGTCTGTCTATTCCATTTATGTGTTCTAGAACAGGGAAATTACTATAGGATAGGTTTGGGCTCATACTGGATCCCCTGTGAGATCAACCTGAGCTAAGACTCCATTATAACTTGACCTTTATATGTTCCTAGTCTGATTGTGGGACCTTAAAATTTAGGGTCACTTAGATTAATGTCAGTTTGGAGCCAATGTCCAGTAACCATCCCCAACGTCTGATTATTTCCTTTCTCCAATGAATTGTCACTTATAAAAGGCACAGTTTCCACTGGGCAGGCCTGGGAGAAAGGCTAACTATGCATTTTTTATTAGTGTAGTGGGTGCCTTCCTCAAAGGGACCTGGCTTCCCCGTAAATGAAGGGTTTGTGAACTGGCTCAATTTTTGGGAATTGATCGAGCATTTGCGACTCTATATCTGGCTATTTGAATTAGACTGCTATTCAACTGGCCTAGAATTTTTCAACTTGTACAGATCAATGATAGATTTGGTAGGTTTCTCATTTATTTCACTCCTAGGGACACTCTGCTTAGGTATCCAATGCCATACAAATCAGGCTATTGTGTTACTACTTTGACTCTGCTAACCATTTGGCAACCACACCCACCTTGTCTCTGTTAAATGCTACTGCTTACCGCCTACTACCATGGGACCCAATCAGCCATGTTATGTGCAAACGTCTTAATTAGGGTATTTTCCACTGTCAAAACTGGCTCAAAATAAAATATCAATCACAGCAGTCTTTAGAGATACTTATGATCCCTTCAGAAATTTGTTTCCCACTGAGAGAAAAGGTGTGTCCTCAGTGCATTCCATTTGTGAGTCTATGGGTCTGCCCTGAAACACGCCCATTCCCTTAATCCTCTAAAGTATACCAAGCTAGGTCTGGTACTTCAACTTAACTTGCTCTAAGCCACTGCAGAAGCTTTGCTTCAGTAAACCAAACAGATAAACTATTAGATTCTGTCCTAACGTCTGGTGCTGAAACACTGACTGAAGGATCAGTGCTTAGTTGGTCCATGTCAACACATTCAGACTGATGCAACCGTTCGCTCCTTGCATCATCATCTCACTCCCGCACACATTCCTCGGGTCTCTGCCTGTACATACTAGAAAATGCTAGCAGTCCTTTAAGAGGATAGCACAGCTCTTTCTGGATCAATATTTGGAGGTCACCTTTGGGATTACTGAGACAAGTTTAGAGGCAGTGTCGAAGCAGGCATGAGTGTCGAAGGTGTTTCCCAGCAAGTGTCAGCATTATCTTGCAAGGCATCTGCTGCAGGGAATGCTCCAGATACAACTCCAGGTTCCCTATCAGCAGGGCAAGTTGGGCTAAGCTCAAGTGCAGGTGGAGGGGACAATGGCTTTACTAATGATGGATTAAACTCTTCAGATGTGAGTGGTAGTGTTGTTGGCTGAAGTAACTCAATGGCATGTCAAGGATCCATGTTCTGATATTTCTGAGAATAACCTTTCCGTGTGTCCCTATGATGGTTCGATTTTATATCAGTTTGATGCATCTGTGTGAAAGTATGGGTAGAGTTCAATCTCAATAAGGCCCTCTCCTTGGAGGAGGTGCCCAATTTAGAGAGATGCCATGGACAACTTTCCTTCCCTCTCCCTCCATCCTGCTTACCTTGATTCTGCGTCTCTAGGATTCATGGCCGAGCCGGCCTGCTGATCATAGGAGCTGCAGTGCCCTGCCCTCTTCCTGCTGACCTTACATCCAGATGCTCTTGCCCCTACTGGCCTGTGATTTTCCCGATTCCTGCTTTGCCTTTCCTTCATTGGCTGGAAGCTGGGTGAGTCTAAAGGGGACTTCATCTAGCATCTGACCCATGGACTTGAGTTGAACTGGGCTGGGCTTCCTGGTGTAAATTTATTTTTGCTATAAAGTTATTTGAGTGTAGTTTGATTTATTTCTCTAGAAAACTCAGCGTAGCACAGTCCTCTCCACCGTAACTTTCAGGTTCCCATTTAGTCCCAATCCATGCTCTCCTGTTAACATCAGAAATCATTCTAAGTAGAGGGTTCAGTTAGTGTTGTAATTCAGCCACTCTTTTTTTTTTTAGATTTAGTACTTTTAAAAAAAACATTTTATTAGGGGTTCATACAACTCTTATCACAACCCATACATATACATACATCAATTGTATAAAGCACATCTATACATTATTTGCCCTAATCATTTTCAAAGCATTTGCTCTCCACTTAAGCCCTCTGCATCAGGTCCTCTTTTTTCCCCCCCTCCATCCCCGCTCCTCCCTCCCTCATGAGCCCTTGATAATTTATAGATTGTTATTTTGTCATATCTTGCCCTATCCAGAGTCTACCGCCCCCCCCCTTCTCTGCCGTCCATCTCCCAGGGAGGAGGTCACATGTGGATCCTTGTAATCAGTTCCCCCTTTCCAACCCACTCACCCTCCACTCTCCCAGCATCGGCCCTCACACCCCTGGTCCTGAAGGTATCATCCACCCTGGATTCCCTGTGCCTCCAGCTCCCATATGCACCAGTGTACAACCTCTGCCCTATCCAGTCCTGCAAGGTAGAATTCGGATCATGGTAGGTGGCGGGAGGAAGCATCCAGGATCTGGGGGAAAGCTGTGTTCTTCATCGGTACTACATCGCACCCTGACTGACCCATCTCCTCTCCTAAACCCCTCTATGAGGGGATCTCCAGTGGCCGACAAATGGGCTTTGGGTCTCCACTCTGCACTTCCCCCTTCATTCACTATGGTGTGTGTGTGTGTGTGTATATATATATTGCATGATGCCTTATACCTGGTCCCTTTGGCACCTCGTGATTGCACAGGCTGGTGTGCTTCTTCCATGTGGCCTTTATTGCTTCTGAGCTAGATGGCCGCTTGTTCACCTTCAAGCCTTTAAGACCCCAGACACTATCTCTTTCGATAGTCGGGCACCATCAGCTTTCTTCGCCACATTTGCTTATGCACCTGTTTGTCTTCGGTGATTGTATCATGGAGGTGTGCAGCCAATGATATGATTTTTTGTTCTTTGATATCTGTTCCCTTCGGGACCATGCAATCACACAGGCTGGTGTGTTCTTCCATGTGGGCTTTGTTGCTTCTGAGCTAGATGTCCGCTTGTATATCTTCAAGCCTTTAAGACCCCAGACACTATCTCTTTTGATAGCCGGGCACCATCAGCTTTCTTCACATTTACTTGTTCACCCGCTTTGGCTTCAGCAGTTGTGTCGGGAGGGTGAGCATCACAGAGTGCCAATTTAATAAAAGAAAGTATTCATGCATTGAGGGAGTGCTACTATCTACTTTTTTGCGACACTTCGCTGTAGTACTTTTATCTTCAGTGATCATTTCATGAAGGTGAGTACTGAGCAGGGCCATGATAATTCTTTTTAAGTGTGAGCCCCCAAACCATTCCTGAATCTATGCTTTTTAAAAAATTTGCTAACTTAGGAGTTAATACAAATGTCATATTATTCCATAGTTCAATCACATCAAACAGAATTGTAAAATTGCTGCCACAATCAGTCTCCACACATACATTTCCCTCCTAGACTACTTGACATCATCTCCCTCTTACTTCCCCCGACCCTCTTTATCCTCGCCCCCCCAAACTATTGTTATATTTTCTTTCTCAAAGTCTCTGGGTCTCATTTACTAAAAAGCAGAAACAAATAACAGCTTCAAGAAAGTGACCCCCATGGTGCTGCACCCCTGAGACACACCTTAATATACCCAAGCACATGCAACACACAGTAGAGGGGCTGTCACAAGATTTCCAGAATAATAGATATCTTAACCCAGCATAAAGGGGGTTGATGTAACATGACCTTATTTGTCCACCAACCATCAGTACACCACTCTTGGTACAGCTGTTTTCTGCTTCCTCAGGCACCATGTATTTCCAGCTTAAGTCCTCATGTTACAAGTGTGTCTGAGGTAGAGTCTAGTTCACCCAGTGGGATTCCCATATGGGGCTCACTGATGTAGCCTCTGGAGCATGCATGCACCCCAAAGATCCAGGATTTGGTGTCCCAGCATTTTATGGCACCTGGTCTGCTTTCCTGGGATACCCCCCCCCCCAGATGCCCTACACCAGTTCTGCCCACCCATTGCATGCCACTGAAGACACCTCCCATTTATTGTTGCCAAGAGCATCCTCAGTCTTTTGTCCCCCACCTGGAGGTTAGCTCTCCCTCCCCTCCCTTCAACAGGCATGCACCTATGTACCCCCAAATTTGACCATTCCCTTTCATCTCCTGTGCGGCACCTCGCATCAGTAAACCCCATTCCTCCGACGGGGCTACCTCCCTCTCTGGGAGACCTCACCACAGATCTAAATGGCTACTATTCAGCGAACAGCCACTACCCCCTCGCACCCTCCATTTGATCCCAGCTGTCGTGAGGTGACCTCCGGCCAAGTGACCTACACTATACTCACCAGGAGCAGATGATGTGTAGGTCATTGGCACTGGTCCAGCTCGTTAGCGGCCTGTCTGACCCCAGCCAGACGACTGCATGGCCTGCACGCTTGAGCTTGCGCCCCTTCTGCTGCTTGTTCCTGCTGCTCTGGACTCACACAGTGCTTGTCCTTTCGTGCTTCACTCGCTTCCCTCAGCATGTCTTCCAGAGCCCTCCACGACGTGAGGGGTCTCATTGCTGTTCTTCAGGCATGCGCAGTACTCATCATGTTTATGTACCAGAGGTTTTTTATCCATTGTTGGGAATGGAGGCCGCTTCTAGCAATTGTGAGCTGTGCTGTGATGAACATGGGGGAGCAAATGTCTGCTTATGATGTTTTTTTATTTCTTTGGGGTATATGTTCAGTAATGGTATTGCTGGATCATATGGTAGTTCAGTTGCCATCTAGGTATCGCCATACTGCCTTCCTGAGTGTCTGTACATATTTACAAGTCCACCAGCAGAGGATAAGAGTTCCTATCTCACCACACACTCTCCAACATTTGCTGTTCTCAGCTTTTTTACTTTAACTGGGCTACAGTTATGGGTGTTAGGTGGTATCTCATGGTTGCTTTGACTTGCATTTCCTGGATAGCTAATGACTGAGAGAACTTACTCATATGTTTATTAGTTATTCGCGTATCATCCTTTGTGAATCATCTGCTCCGGTCCTTTGCCCACTTTTTCATAGGGCTACTAGTTTGTTTTTCTTGCCACCTTGTAAATTCTGTAGATTTTAGTAATTAGTCCTTTGTTATGTCATTACTAAATATCTTTTCCCAGTCTATGGGTCTTTTTACTCTTTCAATGAAGTCTTTTAATGTATGCAAGTTTTTTTATTTTTTAATATGTCCCACTATTTAGTTTTCTATGGATTGTGTCAGCTTTGTTATTTCTGATAGCCCATCTACTGCACTAGGGTTCCTAGTTTTGTCCCAGTTTTCTGATCCTGAGAGCTTTGGGTTTTACATTTAGGAATTTGATCCATCTTGAGTTTGTTTATGTGCATGGGTGAGGCAGTGGTCTTTTTTTGTTCTTCTGCAAGTGGATAGCCAGTATTTCCAATAGCATTTATTGAAGAGGTGTCTGCTTCCCATTTAATGTTTTTTAGGCCTTTGTCAAAAATAAGTTCTCTGTCTGTGGAAGCTAGAGGGTAGACAGGTGTTATTTTTGTGAAGGGAAGACAATATAAAACAAGAGATTGGCAAAAAAACATTGGAAATGACAAGACAATGGTAGATTTAACGAGTTATTTAATGTAAAACTGATGTCGGCTCTATAAACCTTCACCTAAGTAACAATAGAAAATATTTTTAAAAACTTAAAAAAATTCTCTGTCTCTGAATTCTATTCTTTAATGACTATTTTAACACAGACACACACACGTTCTATTTTGTTACCATTAGACTCAGAGTTTAATGATAAAAATTACATTAAAACAGAACAGAAAAGTTGGTGAAGGGAGACGTCGGACAGTACAAAAAAATAAAAGGAATTTTTTTAATTAATTTTTTTAACAATTTATTGGGGCTGATACAATTCTTTTCACAGTTCATACATATACATACATCAATTGTATAAAGCACATCTGTACAGTCTTTGCCCTAATCATTTTTTTCTCTTTTCTTCTTTTACATTTTATTAGGGACTCAAACAACTCTTACCACAATCCATACATATACATACATCAATTGTATAAAGCACATCCATACATTCCCTGCCCCAATCATTCTCAAGGCATTTGCTCTCCACTTAAGCCCCTTGCATCAGGTCCTCTTTTGAAATTTTTGTTTTTTAAAAAAGTGACTTAAATAAGGAAAACTGTGCATGAGCAGCCAGTAGTAACTATTGGTCTCTCTGCACTCGGAGGAAACAAGAGTGAAGTCAAAAGACTTGTTGAATACAATTATTACAATAGAATGATGAACAACCCAAACATTAGTCTCTATAATCTTGAGCTTGGAAAACCTAAATGGTGCCTGACTACCGCTACCTATTACTCTGAACACAATCACATTAGAAGGTCCTCAATGGAATGGGGGTAAAATGTGGAACAGAACTCATGATCATAAAACAGACTGGGTTTACTGGTTGAATGGAGTCTAGTAGCATACCCCAAGAATATAACCAATGTCCTCTAGGCGTGGAACTGAAATGACCTTTTTTAAAACCATCAACAGCTTAAAACCCAAAGGGCAGCATTTACCCAATGACAAAGTCCAGAGGGTTACTAAAGAAGGAGTGATGGTAAGAGAAAGCCCAGTGGGGAAGTAGGATGGCACATGGAAGGTATTGGAGTGGATGTGCAAAATCAATGTGTATGAATTTTTCGATGTAAAACTGATGAACTTCTCTGTAAACCTTCACTTAATTGGTAATAAGTATACTTCCCTTCCCCCACCCTAACAGTTTCAGAGTTTCAAATGTTTTCGTGTGTTGTATCTTCATTTTCATTTGACTCTAAATATTCACTGGTTGTTTGTATAATGGTTTAATTTCCATATAATTGTGTATTTCAGTTTCATTGTGTTACCAAATTCTGTTTACATTCAATTGTGATCAAGAAATATACTTTGTCGCAGTCTGCTCCAGCAAGGGGACAGCATGCCACCAGCTGTTGTCAGTTGTCCAGTTCCCTCTGTGTCCCATTAGCTTCCCCCAGGAACGTCATCCTCCGAGCCTGGCGTGCCAGCGTGGGGTCTAGTCCCGCTCTCTTTCTCTTCCTCTCTCCTGGCCTGCCTCTGTATGGGTGTGGCATGCTGGCTCCTCTCCCTAGCCTGTAGCTCTCTCTCGTCATGCATCCTTCCATGTGACCATGCTGTCCTCATGGTTTGGTGCTTCATAGTAGGGTCTACATGCACTCCAGGCTGGGAGAGGCAGCTCCTGGACAGTCTTGAAGGCCAGCGAAGAGACCCAGGATTTTTGTATAGTTCTTTTCTCTTTTTAAAAAATTTTTCTTATTGATTTACTATTTTTATTTTAAAAAATCATTTTGGGCTATGTCATAGTCGGTGTACCTACCTATATAGGATAGGTATGGGAGGCATGCTTGAGGTGAGAGCATTGGGACCAACGGTTCCAGGGAGACCTGGGAGGTCAGAGTGGTGGAGGAAGGGGGTGCTGAGCAGGCTGTGCCATGGACAGGGGAACAACTGGGGTGTCAGAGCCAGTAATGAGGATATAGGGATCCAAGGTGGGGGTGGTGGTAATGTTGGAGCAACAGCAGACTAGCTAAGGGGGTTACCAAGAGGCAGAAATAAGGGGAAAGTGGCAGTGGGACAGGAGGAAGGTAAAAGGCAACAGAGGAAGGACCAAGGAAGCAAAGCAATGGATAGAGGTATAAACATAGTGGTGTGCATATGTAAATACATTAATCTACAAAAATAGAGGTATTGGCCCATGTACATATATTTATATGGCAATACCCTGAGGTAGGGGATGGACTTTGGGCATCCACTCATATCCTCCTTCAATTCAAGAACACTTTGTTCTATGGGGACCCAATGCCCATCTGTAGACAACTGGACATCCATTGCAGAGCGGTAGTGGGGAGATGAGTCACTCAGGCTTCAGTGTAGCAATAACGAAACTCACAACTTTCCTCTAGTTCTTAAACACTTCCTCCCCCCAACTATCATGATCCCACTTCTACCTTGCAAACCTGGTTAGACCAGAGGATGCACAGCGGTACAGTTGGGATTTGGAAACAGGGAATCTAGGACAGATGAACCCCCTCAGGACCAACAGTGAGAGTGGTGATACCGGGAGGGAAGGAGGGGTAGAAAGGGGAAACCAATCACGGGGATCTATATATAACCTCCTCTCTGGGGAATGGGCAACAGGAAAGTGGGTGAAGGGAGATGCCTGGCAGTGTAAGACAAGATAAAATAATAATTTATAAATTATCAAGGGTTCATGAGGGAGAGGGGAGCGGGGAGGGAGAGGGAGAGAAAAAAGGAAAATGAGGAGCTTATTCCAGGAACCAAAGCGGAATGCGAAGTTTGAGAATGATGAGGGCAATGAATGTATAAGTGTGCCTTACACAATTGATGTATGTGTGGATTGTGATAAGAATTGCATGAGCCCCAATACATAAATTTTTTAAAAAAGAGAAAGTTTTGTTCTAACCAGTCAGCAGCATGAGATGTTTACCCTCCTGACACAATCGCTGAAGACAAAATAGGTGCATAAACAAATGTGGTGAAGAGGGCAAATGGTGCCCGGTTATTAAAAGATATAGTGTCTGGGGTCTAAAAGGCTTGATGTCACACAAGCTGCCATTCAGCAGTGAAGCAACAAGTCCACATGGAAGAAGCACATCGCTGGTGCGATCATGAGGAGTCATAGGAACTGGGCATCAGCAGACACATAACAAATAAAAACGAGAGGGCTGGAGCAGAGATCCAAAGCTCATCTGTAGATAGTGGAACAATCTCCCCACAGAGGGACCACAGGGAAGGATGAGTCAACTTTCCTCTAGTTCTTAAATATTTCCTCCCCACCACTATCATGATCCCAATTCTATCTTAAAATCTGGCTAGACCAGAGGATGTACACGGGTACAGAAAGAAACACAGGGGATCCAGGACAGATGAACCCCTCAGGACTAGTGGTGAGAGTGGTGATAATTCAAGGGTGGAGGAAAGGTGGGATAGAATGGAGGAACCGATTACAAGGATCTACAATATAAGCCCCTCCCTGAGGAACAGGCAACAGAAAAGTGGGTGAAAGGAGATGTTGGACAGTGTAAGACATAACAAAATAATAGTAATTTATAAATTGTCAAGGGTTCATGAGGGAAGGGGGTGGGGAGGGAGGGGAAAAATGAGGAGCTGATACCAAGGCCTCAAGTAGAAAGAAAGTATTTTGAGAATGATGATGGAAATAAATGTACACATGTGCTTGACACAATGGGTGTAGATATGGATTGTGGTAAAATGATTAAAAAAGAGAGAAAGGAATATAGTCATTGTACAAAAAATAAGAAAAGAATATAAGCCAGGTGACATTCCACCATTTCCAGATCTAGCTCTTTCTTTTTTATTAAATCAGTTTTTGGGGGGCTCATACAACTTAAAAAATAGTTTTATTGGGGGCTTGTATAACTCTTATCACAATCCATAAATATATCAATTTTCAAGCACATTTGTACATTTGTTCTCATCATTTTCCCTTTTGTGTTCAACTTTGAGTGACTTTCTAGTATCATTCCTTCACATTTCTCACGTTGGAGGACTGGCTTTAAGTTTTCTTGTATGGGAGTCTAATAGCTATGAACGCTCAGCTTTTATCTTGGAATACTTAACTTTTTTTGAAGGACAATTTTTACAGTCCTTAATTTTTGAAGGACCGCTCTACAACTTGTACAGTGTGAGCATTTTTCATAAAACAAGTATGGATAGATATAATCATATTTATCATATGAGCAAGGGGAACACTGCGGAGCATGTTTGGGAACATGGCAGGGCTGAAAGAGACAGGTTTTGTGCTACATTTTATTCATTCCTAAACAGTGTTATATGAAAAAAGAAACTTTTAATTAAAAATATCTTTTGAAAGAAGGGCTTGGCTCCCCTCCTTGACCCCAGTGAAAAAGCCTATCACTCATACCTGGCCTGCCCTCAAAAGATCAGGTGATATTTTTACATCATTTACCACAATTCATATGCATTCTGATTCAACCCATTAATTGCAGCAATACCGTCAATGTACCATTTGAGTTCAGTTCCCGATCTGCAGGGGAAGAGTGCAAATCTTGGAGGTCCTGCCTATCTCTGTTCGATGAGTAAACCTGGCATCCTTTAGGGTTATGTTCTTAACTTCTCCCCCACTCTAGACAGAACCTTCTGTTGTGATCCTTTTCATAACACTTGGTCATGGTAGCTGGGTGCCGAACAATGTTTTCAATTTCTAGGTTGTGAAGACTGACGTTTTCCTGGTCCTTCAGTCTGGGCACTTAATTCGGAGACCTGGGTTTGCTGACCTGGGTTTGACCAGAGCCTGAGCTGAATGTCTTTGGGTTGAGGCTCATAGCAGAGTTGTATGCCACTTCGGGTGTTTATTAGCATACCTGAAACTCTGTAATGTGTCCTGTTAAACACCTACCCTGAGCATTTCTCTTGGCACTATAACTTATTGAGTTATTAAATTCTTTCATCACGCATTTTGTCTGTGAGTTTCTGTGTAGCCGTTGCAATGGATACATGCAAAAGTAAAAGAGTGGACACTAATCAAGACTATATAATGCATATATAATAAATGTACAAAGAGACCAGGAGACTTACTTACCATCTTTGGGATAGTGCGTGCCTTTAGGACGAGTAAAAGGTTGCAATCAATAGAATACGACCTTCACCTCTATCTAAAATATTTTATATCTTTTAAAAAGAAAAATTTCAAAATATTATATTAAATGTATCTAGTTGATGGGTATATGGGTTTTCTCCTAAAACTGTATTTTCTAATTATTTGAGATATTTTATAATTGAAGAACAAAGGACAAAATTGAAATATAGATATTTTTTAATTGAAAAACTGCAAATACAGTGACTCATTTCACATTACAGTAGTACATTCAGATAAACAAATGACCATCAATTTTGGTATAAAACTATATTTTTATCTTTTTTGAACATATAGTTAAATTCCCAGTGCAAAAACACTCCAATGAAAAAAAGATTAATGTACAATAAATACAAGCCTACAGGTGTAACCACAGTACCAATATTTACATGTGGTAAAGTGGTTCCAAACGAACAAGAGTCCTCTCCTTTATTGTCTAGAGGACACTCTGCTTACAGAGGGAAGCCCTTCTGGAAAGTCTGCACTCAGCAGCCATTGGGAAGTGTAACAGAGGACAGAGCTGAATAACCAGACAGTAAAGCTCTTAGGTTCAGGGTAATGGTTTCATGGGACATACCATTATTTGGCTTATTAACATGTTTGGTGCTTCTGTTCTACCTCCTCCTTCAGTTGTCAGGCACAGTTGGTGTCGATTCATGTGGAACAACAGAATCGAATAGAGTAGGATTCTGGAATGCATGGCTAATTAGCTGCCTCCATAAACAATGCCCTCCTTTGTCACGAGTCCAAATGAACTGCATGGTGCCTGGCTACCACTGCTGAGCATTTTGATCAAAGAGTTCAGAGAAGGATCCTGAACAAAATGGGGCAAAAATACAGACAAGAATAGAAAATTCTCATAATTCCCAACTTTCTGGAGCCATGGAGGGTGGCTGAACTCCTAAAACTATTGCCTTAAACCAGAAATGTACCATAATGTCTTCTTGAAACCAAGTAATAGTTTGGCTTAACTAGTAAAAAAAAAAAGTCTGCTTTGAGCTTGATGATCTTTTAACAACTATGTATGTGGAATAAAATGGAAAACAACTTGAAGTATTTGCCTGGGACTTTAAACAAAAAACAAAGCCAACCACACTGCCATGAAATCAATTCTGATTCACAATGACCTTACAGGACCGAGTAGACCTGCCCCTGTGCGTTTCTGAGACCGCAACTCTTCATGGGAGCAGACAGCCATGTCTTTCTCCCAAGTCTGTTGGATTTAAAGTGCTGCTTTTGTGGCTAGCAGCCCAGTGCTGTCATCACCATGCCACCGGGACTCCCCTGGAACTCTAAGGGGAGTGAATTTATGCTAACAGATGAGCAACAACTCAAAAAAGCTGAAAATGGCTACAGACCGGAGGAATATAATCCGTATCAGCAAACTGTATACATTAAAAACTGCTGAAGTGATGTATGTTTTGTTGTGTGTCTGCTTAAGAAAACATAAATGAAATTTAAAAGGAAAAATATGATAAAGCTGTCTAGAGCCCTACTTTACATTTTAATCTTTGAAGCCAAAGTCACTACGAATTGTAATTGACTCGATGGCAATGAGAGCTTAAGTCGAAAATGCAGTATTGGAACTGCATTATCTTAACCCACTTTCTCTGTCAGGCCTGACCAAGTGTTTCCATCATGTTTTCCCAGTGGTAAAATTGGGAGTTTTATAAAAATGTGCTCTTGTCCAACACGTGTATGTTCCCAGGATCTGGCACAGAGCACATGCTGCTGCAACGAGCCAGACACCACAGTCGCCCTGTTTCTGAGGACCATGGCCAATAAGCTGCAAGTGATTAAGGCATCACAGTGGCTCAGGTTTTAAGATTTTCTTTTCAGAATGAATTCCAAGAAAGCAAGCAGTCTTTACACACAGAGGGATGCCGGAGAAATCTTACTGATTAATTTGTTGAGAGCTCTGAGTTTTTCTTCCAAGATGAGGCTGTTTTTCTCAGCTCCTCTTTGTTTCTCTTCAGTAACCTGGAGGGCTTTTAGCAGGTGTGCGTTCTCCACATAAAGCTCCTTGAGCAGCAAATTGGACTTCACGCTGTTTTCAAACTAGAGAGGGAAGAGAGCCACCCATTACTGTGAGTGCAGGGAAGGGGTACATGCTCCCGACCCTGTTCATTCCACGGTCGTTGAAATGATAACTTTAGGTTCTTAAGGATATAACAAAAATATTGCGTGTATGACACTTCTTGTTACCCTGAAGTGAGACCTCCAACTGAGGGTGTGATGAATTATGTACTGGAGAAAATTTAAGGGAAATTGTGGGAATCAGTTTAACCGGAAGACCCAAGAGTCACAAATCAACAGTTCTCAGAAAGGCTATTGTACGATACAATAATGAATTGCAAAGAATGACAACAATTTTTGGTTCTTTACTGCCCCTTGCCCTAGGAATCACTGTGTCCCTGACCCCCACTGCTGTTTCCTGAGTCTGAGCTTTCTGCCAAACCCATACGGTTTCACAGATGTGAATGACAGGAAACACTAGCAATGACCTCATTCAAAATACAAGGGCACAAGAATCCCAGCATGGGGTTCAGTCAACACCAAATTTCACTTGTAGAACATAGTCAGTAAGCGCCCACATGCCAGGTCTTGCTCTAGCACTAGCGAAGCAGTGGTGAACGTAGTCTCTGGGCTGTGCACCACATATGCTAATGAGAACCAAACTTAGTATGCCATATGGGGGAAGTGCTGAGAAAGCCAAGCAAGGAGCAAGAGGGGGGCAACTAGTTGGTTGAGGGAACTGTAACGACTAATGTAAACCTCAATTTGACTAGACTATGATTCTCATCAGTCTGACAGGTGCTTTTTCATAATGGAATCAACTTTCATTTTTGTGATCTGATATGAACAGCCAATCAGTTGAAAGGGAAATTGCCTCGGGAGTGTGGCCAGCTTCCTTTATCGAAGTGGAAGTTGTGGCAAAGTTTGCTCTCTTTCTTGACCTGCACTCTAGTTGCCTGATCTGCAGTTCCTGTGTTATAAACCTGAAGAAGTCTCCATCCTAACCAGCAGGTCGTGGATTCACCAGTCCTACAACCCCACAAGTCATCAGAAATCCTTAGCTTCCACTGGACACATACGGTAGGTTTGGGACTTGCCAACCTCTACAACTGCATAAACCCCTACCATGCAGCAAATCTCTTTATATGTATGTATGTGTGCATCTCACTGATGCACCCCTCTCGAGAACTCAGACTTAGCTATTTGGCACCAAGAGTGATTCTAGAAGAACAAAACTCAAAGAATAAGTGGTAGTTACATCATTTCATGTCAACTTGAAGATATATGAAAGTGTAAGGGTAGAGTTTAGTCTGTCAATCAGGTCACACCCTGATGGTGACTCTCTGTGAGCGAGACTTTCTCATAAGCAGGGTCCTAGGCACCTCCCCCACTCTCTGTGCCTTCACTTTCCTGGCTGCTGCAAGCACTACGATACGGTCAGTTGGATCCACATAACTACACCCACTGGCCTGTGATTGTCCTGCATTCTGCATCATTGCATGTGACTTAATGAGTCTGAAGAGCGACTTATAGACTGAAGAGCTGGACTGGGATGGAATTTTTTATTGATCCATAATTACTTCTTGAGATAAAACTTTTTCTTATACATATATGAGTATCTCTGGATTTGTTTCTCTAGTCAACCCGGCCCAACACAGAATGCTTTCTTTCTTTTTTAGTTATATACTTTCCTTGGGAACTCTTACATCTCTTATCACAATCCACACAATCATCCATTGTGTCAAGCACATTTGTACATCTGTTGCCATCATCATTCTCAAACATTTGCTTTCTACTTGAGCCCTTGGCATCAGTTCCTTGTTTCCCCCCTCTCCCCAGTCCCCCTCTCTTATGAACCTTTGATAATTTATAAATTGTTATTTTGTCATGTCTTACACTGTCCGGCATCTTCTTTCACCCACTTTTCTGTTGTCTGTCCCCCAGGGAGGGGGTTTTATGTAAATCCTTGTGACTGGTTCCCCCTTTCTATTCTACATTCCCTTGACACTCCCGGTATCACCACTCGTCCTGAGGAGTTCATCCATCCTGGATTCCCTGTGTTTCCATTTCCTATCTGTATCAGTCTACATCCTCTGGCCAGATTTGTAAGGTAGCATTGGGATCATGATGGCGGGGGAGGGAGAGGAAGCATTTAAGAACTAGAGGAAAGTTGTATGTTTCATCATTGCTACACTGCACCCTGACTGGCTTGTCTCCTCCCCATGATCCTTCTGTGAGGGGATCTCCAGTTGCCTAAAGATGGGCTTTGTGTCCCTACTCTGCACTTCCCCTCATTCACCATGATAGGATTTTTTGTTCTTTGATGCCTGATATCTGATCCCTTCGACACCTCATGATCACACAGGTTGTTGTGCTTTTTCTATGTGGGTTTTGTTGCTTCTGAGCTAGATGGCCAATTGTTTACCTTCAAGCCTTTAAGACCCCAGATGCTATATCTTTTGATAGCTGGGCACCATCAGCTTTCTTCACCACATTTGCTTATGTACCCATTTGTCTTCAGCGATCATGTCAGGAAGGTGAGCTTCATGGAATACCAGCTTAATAGAACAAAGTGTTCTGACATTGAGGGAGTACTTGAGTGGAGGCCCAATGTCCATCTGCTACCTTAATACTAAATCTATAACTATATGCACATAGATCTATTTCCCCATCATCATATATAAATATATTTACATATGTACACACCTGTACTTAGACCTCTATAAATGCCCTTTGCCTTGTAGTTCTTTCCTCTATTTCCATTTACTTTTCTCTTGTCCCACTATCATGCTCAGCCTTCATTTGAGTTTCAGTAATTCCTCTCAGTTACATTGTCCTTGATCAAGCCCTACTAGGCCTCTTACACCATCCTTGTCACTGATTTTGGAGCACTTGTTGTTCTCTTGTCCCTGGGTTTGTTAACTCCACTACAGCATGCTTTCTGAACTTATTCTCAAGTCTGGCTGGATTTAAAAGTACTAATTGCTCGACTTCCAATAGTAAAGAGGCATAGTAATCCATGGCATGAGGTGGCAATAAAGACAAGCATAATATCCCCACCATTAGATCAAACATCTGTGAGAGACAATGCTGTGAGTGACTACTATTTCATTATTATCTTTCAACATTTTTGTTACACCCACAAGCATAGTGAAGCTGGCTGGTTCAGCTTTCAGATACACAACGCGGAAAGAGAAAATGATGAGTCCAGAGCTTCAAAGTCCTGGCTCAAGCAGTACATAAAGGACCTGAAAGTTGCTATTTGGATCTTGAAATAAAGTCTTATTTCTTGTAGCAGTGTTGTGATTGCTGAAAACCCATCCAGAGTCTTATCCTCACTACCACTGAGTTGGCTGCAATGCACAGTGACTGCATAAGCCAAAATCGAATGTCCTCGAGGGCTCTGGGGGCTATAAATATTTATCGGAGCACAAACTTCATCTTTTACCTGGGGCGTGGCTGGTGCTTTTAAAATCGCTGACCTTTAGCTAACAGTCCAGTTTGTAACCCACACACCACCATCATTCCTGAGTCCTAGCTGAAGAATAGCTAATTACACCATCAACTGAATCCCTTATGTTGAAAGGTTTGACGGGGAAGATGTGAGATCCTGAAAATTGAGATGGGAAAATGTAGACAATAAAAGGATCAAGCTAGGGACATGGAGCCCTTATTGTTGAATTACCTTTTTTTATTTTCAGAAGGACCAGCCTCCTGCCCCCATCTGAAGGGATTAACCCACCTTCTTTGCCTGAATCACCTTCGATAGTAAAATCAGCCCTCTTATCCTCATCTGACCATAGTCCCACAGCTGTGTCCCAGGAATCTTTGTATGAGGCAAATGCTTTGCAAGATGCACTTTTTGCTTTTAGAACAATAACTAGTGTGAAGTCCACTGTCCCGTGACACGACTTCTTTGAGGCATAAAGTGTGGCCCAGGAGGAGGTATGGCATACTCCAGACAGAGACTGCTTGCTTTTCCTACTGAACACAAGGAGAAACAAAGGCCTCGGGATTAGGTGTGGGAACTGTGTCAGTCTGAGTGTAGTGCTATGAGCCTGCCAAGTGGCAAGTCTTCATTCGATGTTTCAGCTCACGGCGTCAGAAAAGTACCTAGTAGTTACATTGTTGCAGGACGACAATGAGGACTATGAAGTGGCCTATACTGAATGAAGTTGAATTGCTTTTATATACTGGAAAAGGGGTCTAAAAGCTGAAGTAAATTGGAATGTTAGAGTAGATTTATCAAGATGGACATACCCACACATGCAGGGGATGCTTAGAGGGCTCTATCAATTCCAAGATGAGCAAGTGTATAGGCCCACAACTCCTATGAATCCTCTGAGGTAGAAATCCACTACACTGTCAGAATATAGATAGTTAATATTTCTCAAAGGATCCCTATGGCACTAAACTGACACTCATTCTAGGAGGCCCAAATGTCAGCTCATGCCTATCCAACAGTGGGTACAGTGGTCTCTGAAATAATCCTGTAATAATCTCTCCAGGTCCAGAATATGCAATTGGCAGAATTTTGGATCCCTGACACATGGAGAAAGGGTTATTACAGTAAGAAAGGCCAAGTGGAAGCCATTAGAACTTTCCTCAAAGAAATATTAGACCAAAAGCAGTATTACATTGCTGGAGAACCTGCAGAGATTAATGTCACCATAAAGACTTGAAGAATGGAGGGGGATGATTTCCACCACAATCTCATTCAACTTACCTATCTGTCTTGTGCAAAAAAAAAAAAAAAGGATCTTAAGAGAGTGACAGTGAATTGATATAAACTTAACCAGTGGTGGCTCTGATTGTAACTGCTAATCCAGATGTGGTTTCACTGCTTGAGCACATTAGTACATTTCCTGGAAGACAGCACATAGCTATTGCTTTAATCAATGTCTTTTTCTTGATACCTGTCAGAAGCAGTGTACCTTTAACTATCAAGGTCAAGAATACAAGGGGGCTTCAAAAAGTTCTTGAATGAGATCAGGTCCCTTAAGGGTAGCATTGGTGAAGAAATTAGATGGTGCCCCACTAATCAGACAGAACAGCATCTGGGATCTTAAAGGCTTGTTTCCAAACAAGCAGCCATCTAAGTGAGATGTCAACTAATCCACATGGAAGAAGCACACCAACATCTGTTATCCATGGATTGTAAATTATATAATCCAAATCGGAAGAAGGGAATAGTATCAAAGCTTAGCAGGCGAGATTCTGGTTTTCAGAAGGGAATGGGTGAGAGCGGAAGGCCAAAATACATTTGCAGGAGCTACTCAGCGAATAAGTCTCCAGTGATTTTCCGATGAAACTGAGGAATGGGAAGAACCTGGTTACCAGATGAGAGTACTGAAGATGACTATAGGAAATTAAAATGATAACTCTGACTTGAATAGCTAAAATCTCGAACAGTTAAAACTATGGGGGTTTATTTCTGTTGTATTTTGTCATCGTGGTTAGCCGTCTCGATTCTTTGTTATGTTTTTGCTTAACGCCTGGCCTGCAGCTCTAGTTCATAAACCTGCAGACATCTGTTCCTCTGCTACCCCATGAACCAGCAGAGGTCTCCAAGTTGCCACTGGACCCACGGATATGGGACGTGCTAACCCCCCCATGTGTGTGAGTCACGAAGTACAATTTTCTCAATATATTTACATACATGTTTTACTGGTTTTGCTTGTCTACAGAAACCCCGAGGCTGTTCCTGTAAGATGACATGTGAACGGAGTTCTGAGTAAAATGAGAGTCCAGAGACTATCCCAGTTTTTCCCAAAGGGGGCGGTACTGCCCGTTGGGTAGCAGTGAAACAGTCCATTGACGATGTCTGGGCCTCAAAGCATCCAGGGGCGCTACACAAGCAGACACCCAAACCGTATCCTGAATTAGGGGCAAGAGTACAAAAGATTTTAATGGTCAGGTGGACAATGAGTGATTTTTTTTCCTGTAAAAAGGGGTGGTAGGCCAAAGTAAGTTTAGGAATCTAGGGGCTATGTGAACACCAGGTAGCAAGAAGAGAGATTACAAAGACCTTGCAGCTGGTCAGGGCCTCGGGTGACTAGGTAGCAGCAGGCAGCCACCATAGCTGAAGGTGTGTGCTCCTGAGGAAACATAGACAGGAAGTCAGGGCAGGAGTGGACACTAAATCTAAGAGAGCCTTAAAGGACACCGTGACAAGGTTGACTTTTACTTTGAAGAAGATGGGAAGGTGTGAGGCGCGGCGAGCTGAGATCTCAGAGGTATTGCAGCGCCTGTGCTAAGAAGAAATCAAGGCCGGTATGCAAGGCAGAACCAGGAAGGCCAGAGAGAGGGCATAAAGTGAGGGGGTGTGGACCAGAGTGAGATCAGTGGGGTACGAGTGCTTGGAGTCTATATCCATTCTGAAAGCTGAGCTGCGAATTAGGTGTAGACCCAGGCAGGGGGGACGAACAGTGGCTGAGCCATGAGAGGAGCATGGAAGGGAGAGAAGCAGGGTTGTGAGCACAGAGTCTTTGAAGGGCATTTAAAGAGCAGAGAGGAGGGCTGAGGGCTAGGCCAGAGGGCCAGGCTTCTTTACAATGGGCTTACATACTTATGGCAAGGATGGCTCCCAGTGAGTGGGGGAATAAAAAAGAGCAAGGCAGGATGGAAAGAAGAGGAGAAAGGGGACTTAAGAGGAGTAGGGGAGGGACAGGAGGAAGTAAAGGAACAGTAGAACAGTGACAGGCATGGTGCCTGGCACTCGGTAGAGCAAAACCTTTTACAGGGCCGAGACTATTTTCCCACAACCACGAACAGGGAAGTGTAAGTGTGTGGGTGCCTATTTATGGCTGTCTGGTGATCAGGAAATGTTACCGGTATTTAGCACCTGTCAGGAAGGATTCTCAAGTACAACACATGTGATATTCCACCAGTGAGCAACATGCTTCCCCCAATGCTAATCTGTTTTCTACTTGAGGTATACGATGGGGTACCCCCAAAACCTGGAATTTTGTTTCAAAGCTTTGTATTTAAATTTTTTTACAAAACAACCTTATCACCTTCAAAGTACTCTCCATTACACCTAATACATTTGTCAATTCTGCGCTTCCATTCTTGGAAACATTGTTTTTTTTCAAATTCAGCTGTTTGGACGGCTGACAGCACCTCTCTCATTTTTTTGCTTCATCTCTTCTATATCATCAACTAGCTGTCCTTTCATGTTCCTCTGCATTGGTGGAAACACAAAGAAGTTGCATGGAGTGAAGTCAGGTAAGGTGCATGGGACAAGAGAGGCATGCTGTTTCTTGTCAAAAATTGGCACACTGAGATGGCATGTGAGCAGTTGCATTGTCATGATGGTAAAACCAGTCCCCCATCTGCCACAAATCAGGTCTTTTTTGTTGCACATTGTTACACAATATTTTCAAAACCTCTAAATAGAAAGTTTGATTAACAGTCTGACCTAGTGGAAGGAACTCTAAATGCACTATATTATGGACATCAAAAAAATCAAATGAGCATAATCTTGATCTTTAATTTCACTTGACGAGTTTTTCTTGGGCAAGGTGATGATGGTGTCTTCCCCTGGCTTGACTGAAGTTTGCTTGTCACCAGTAATGACCTTGAGAAAAGTCTGGATCACTTCAGAGTTGTTCTTTCCAAGAATAACTTGTTTCCAGTTGACACTCCTTCTTGGTGGCCTGTCACAAATCTTCTGTTAAACTTCACTGAACTAAGCTCCAAGATAGTCCAGATAACTTCCCCATCTTTTTAATGGTCCATCATTGGTCTTCAAGCAAAAGTGGATGAATTTTTTGGACATTTTTGTCTGTTTGGAAAGTTGATGGACATCCAGAATAAGGTTTGTTATCGATCGACATTTTACCTTTTTGGAAATAAGAAAACTAATGGTACACTTGAGTTTTTTTCAGAGTGCTATCCTTGTAAGTTGTATTCAACATCACAACAGTTTCTGTGACATTTTTCTGGAGCAGAAAGCAAACTTTCACAGCCACACGCAGTTCTCTTAAATGAGCCATCACAAAAAAACAAGGTGTGAGCAAAACTGCTTTTATGAAAAAATTCACTGTGACCAGAGAACCTTCCCAGGCGACGCCGCTGGGTGCACTAACTCAGAACAAGTTGCTCGATGCTCAGCTAGTAGGAACAATGCATCCTATGAAAGCTCCACAGAGTGGAGTTTTCCTGTTTTTCTTTTTTACCCACTCATATATGTTAGGTCATGATTAAGGGGCTGCTCAGATACCTTATCTGTGCAGTATAGTCTCCCCTAACACCCTGACTCTACAGTCCAGGAAAATGTGTTTTCTTCAAAGCCCTTGGCCAACTACAATCTTATTATTAGCTCTCATCAGCTCTAGAATTTAAGTTCCATGAGGGCTTATTTATCTCAGGTCTACCTAGAAAAATGCTTTCCTACACAGTAGGTGCTCAGTAGGCAATGTGCTGAATGATGGATGCATGAATAAATCCATAACCTTCCTGAGGTTATGTGGCCATCTCAAAAAAGAAACCTTAAAATGATACCCAAAAGAAAATAAGTACAATAAACAAGCTAGTTATATATATATAATAGAATCTTTTATTGACTGCTATTAATTATGAATCCTGTGGAAAATTACTTTATGTTCAAGTATAAGGTGTTGACAGAGGCTCAGTCTGAGGGGTAACTAATGAACATGGCCTCTTGGAGTCTGTGACCAGACAGTCTCTTACTACACCAGCTGTGTGAATACCCAGGAGGTAGAAGTGTGCAGATATAAGATGTTTGTGAGGAAATGACAAGAACTTATCACTCACCTGGTCCTTCTGCTCATCTACTTTTTCTTGTAGAAGCATTTCCATATTCTTTAAGATCATTTCCACTTTATCCACTTGCTTTTCTGTGGTATTAAGTTGTTTTTCATGTATTTCCTGACAAAAGGAGGTTACCAATCAAAAAATTATGTTTTAAAAGAACTAACTTCAAGACATTTAAAATGGTATTTGGGCGAAATGTACACATCTACAAGTTACTAGCTACGAGCCTCTGTCTGAACATGGGATGCTAACAAGCTCTGTCAGGAGTATAGGTGTGGCGCAGGGCGTAGTGTTTTGCATAGGAATCCGACAGTGGCAGTTTCTTACATAGGCTTACAAAAAAACAAAAACAATGCCATCAAGCCAATTTGACTCACAGCGTCCCTCTATAGAGTTTCTGACAGGATTTCTTTATGGGAATAGATAGGCTTATCTTTTTCCCTCGGATCATCTGGTGGATTTGAACTGTCAATCTCGCTGTCAGCAGTCCAATACTTATCTGGTAATGTAACCACTATTCCAAAGGCCTGTCATATGTTTTAGCAGTTGTGTTCCTAGGTATTTACTCAAATGAGTTGAAAATCTGTATCCACATAAAAGCCTGCATACAAATATTTATCATAATTTTATTCATTATTGCCCCAAACTGGAAGTAATCAAGAGGTCCTTCAACAGGTCAATGGCTAAACAAACGAGCATATCTGTATCATGGAAATATTATCTAGCAAAAAAAATAAATGAGCCATCAAGCCATGAAAAAAATATGGAGGAAACTTAAGTACTTATTAAGTACAAGAAACCAGTCTGAAAAAGCTACATAATGCATGATTCCAATTATAAAGCAAAATTAAAGAGACAGAAACAAGGTCAGCGACTAGCAGGAGTTCAAGGAACAATAGAGGAACAAACAGGTGGAGCAGAGAATTTTAAGGGCAGTGAAATTATTCTGCATGAAACTTTAATCTTGGGTACAGGGCATGCCTACGGGCAACCCTAAGCGTCATCCTGAATGGGAACAAGAGACAGCAGTTAATAACGAAAACTGATGCTGTGGAGTTAGTTCTAACTCACGGCAACACATGTATTTGTCAGAGTCGAAGTGCTCCATGGGGCTTTCTTGGTCATGATCTGACTCTGTAATTCTAACATCCCAGAAAACCTGATCTGATCTGTAACCACATGGAGTTTCTTTCTATCTCGTTATTTATTTTTCAATATGAAAACCGTTTGCAGTAGTGGTCTCATACAATATCTGTCTCTTGTGATTGACTAATTTCACTCAGCATCATGTTCTCCCGAATAATCCATATTATTGTTTTGCATCACATCTTTTAAAACAGTTGTATTAGCACTTCACCCACGTCATACAATTCAATCAGATCAAGAAAAGTTGTCCAATTGTTACAATATTTAATTGAAAACCTTTTTCTTCTTCCTTGTACTCATTGTAATTCATGTACTTATTTTTTTCTAACTGTGGCACAAATATACAGAAATATTTTCCAATTGCACAACTTCTAGTTGTATAATTCAGAGCGAGAAGAGGCTCAATAATATTCTTCATGTTGTACAACTATCATTGTTATCCTTTTTCAAACTATCGACCACAGTGACAAACTCAATGCTCCCAAAGCAACAGATCTTTCCCCTTCACCCATGGTAACTGTTGGTCAAGTTTGGTTTCTTTTTTTACAGTATTTTAAAAAATCATTTTATTAGGGGCTCATACAACTTAAAAAAAATTATTATTTTTTTTAAACAATTTATTAGGGGCTCATACAACTCTTATCACAATCCATACATATACATACATCAATTGTATAAAGCACATCCATACATTCTTTGCCCTAATCACTCTCAAAGCATTTGCTCTCCACTTAACCCCTCTGCATCAGGTCCTCCCAAGAGCAACCTCACTGGACACCCCTCCCCCCACAATGTCAGCCCTCCCTCTTCTCCCCTCAACAGGCATGCACCTATGTTCCCCCAAATTTGACCATTGCCTTTCTTCTTTCCTGTGCTGCCCCTCGCATCAGTAAGCCCCATTCCTCTGACAGGGCTGATTCCCTCTCTGGGAGACCTTACCCCAAATCCACATGGCTACCTCTCAGGGACCAGCATCAACCCCACCCCATCCATCTGATTCCAGCTCTCATGAGGTGACCTTCGGCCAAGTGACCTACATGATACTTACTTTGAGCAGATGATGTGTGGCTCTTTAGCGGCCTGCCTGGTCCCCAGCCAGACGACTGGATGGCCTGCACACTTGAACTTGTGCCCGTTCTGCTGCATGTTCCTATTATCGTGGACTCACACAGTGTTTATCCTTCTGTGCTTGACTAGCTTCACTCAGCATAATATCTTCCAGATGCCTCTACAACTTGAGGTGTTTCATTGCTGTTTTTAGGGATGTATTCCATTGTATGTATGTACCAGAGTTTTTATCCACTCTTGTACTGATGGTAATGTAGGCTGTTTCCAGCTTCTTCCTGCCCACCCACCAGCTTTTTGCTACTATGAACTCTGCTGTGATGACCATAGGGGAGGGAAACATCTGTCCGTGATCTGCTTCTTATTTCTTTGGGGTACATACCAGCAATGGTATTGCTGGATCATATGGTAGTTCAGTTGCCATCTGTTTTAGGTATCGCCATACTGCCTTCCAGAGTGCCTGTACATATTTACCAGTCCACCAGCAGGGGATAAGAGTTCCTATCTCACCACACACTCTCCAACATTTGTTGTTCTGTTTCTTTTGAAAAATCATTTTATTGGGGACTTGTACAACTTATTGTAATCCTTCCATTGTGTCAAGCACATTTGTTCATTTGTTGCCATCATCATTTTCAAAATATTTTCTTTCTACTTGAGCCCCTGGCATCAGCTCCTCATTCCTCCCCCTACCTCCGCCCTATCCTCCCTTTCACATTCTGTTTTTTTTTAATTGGGCTAGTTATGGGCATTAGGTGGGATCTTATGGTCATTTTGACTCGCATTTCCTGGGTGGCTAGTGACAGGGAGCATGTATCAGTATACCAGTATCAGACTGTTTTGACAACTGTGGCTGTATAAGTAGGTTTTGGGGTCAAGTAATGTGAGATCACCTGCTTTGTTCTTTTTCTTGGGGAGTTCTTTGCTTATCCTGGGTTTCTTCCCTTTTTATATGGAGTTAATAATCAGTGTTTCCATTTCTTTGAAGAATGATGTTAGAATTTGGATCGGCAATGCATTTTATTTGTAGATTGTTTTAGATAGTATCAACATTCTCACAATACTGAGTCTTCTGATCCACAAACACGGAATATGCTTCCATTTGTGTAGATCCCGGTTGGCTTCTTATAGTAATGTTCTATAGTTTTCTTCGTACAAGTCTTGGTTTTTGGTTAAGTTTATTCCCAGGTATTTCAGCTTTTGCAAAGGATACTGATTCCTTGGTATCTTTTTCTGTACCCCCATCCCTGGTATAGAAGAAGTCAATTGTTACTCTTGTATACTGCTACTCTACTAAACTCCTCTATGACTTCCAGCTAGTCTCTTGTGGACCCTTTAGGATTCTCAATATATAAAATCATATTATTTGCAAACAGTGAAGTTTCACTTCTTATAATGAGATCTTGAGGCTCTTGCTATCTATATTTTCAACTTGTCTTTTCAGAAAGGTTGTAGGAATTTACTCTCTTTTTAAGATTTAATTCCTTTATGCTACTCTTCTAAATAAAGCAGATTTATAAAAAACTATGATATTCCATGTTCTTTTCCCCCAGGCTTCCTGGCTATGTGTGGGGCAGTGTATGTCTCCATATCTTTAAGTTGTTGCTCTCATATTCCCACTCTGCACTGCCCACTCACCTGCTCTTTCACCTGGTGACCAGCCCGATCCATCTTCAGTGTCAGCAACTGAACGGGTACTTGATTTTTCTCATTTTGAGCCTTGTGGACAAAGGCCTCCTCACCCAGGTGAAGGATCCTATGGTTGAGCTGAGATAACTGATCCTTGTATTTCTGACTCTAGAGCAAAAAAGGGTAAAACAATGATTGAAAACAAAAACGAAGCCCCAGCAGATCCTTTCAGTGGTTAATGAGGGGTAATTTTGTCTCACTGTGGGACGTGGCAACATCTGGAGGCATTTTTCATTGTCATAATTGGGGTAGGTAGGGGTGGCTACTGACATGTAGAAATGCTACTAAATATCCTACAGTGTATAGGACAGCCCCTATACAGACTTATCCAGTCTCACACAGCAATGATGCTGAAGTTGAGAACTCTGCTTTATTCCTGAGAAGAAGTGAGAATACATCTAGACCATTAAGAACATTCAAACCACTGTTCTGAAGGCCTCCCACTTTTATCTAAGTTATTTAAAACATCGTGTTAAGGGGGGGGAGGAAGAAACTTAAAGCATATGAATCTCTTCAAAAGGACCTCTGACCTGTCCCTGATATCCAAATCTATCTGGCAGTAAGTTGTTGATATTCTCAGTACCACTGGGCCAGGAAATTAGAGTGTCTGACAGATGTCCTCTTGGTGTATACACAAATGGCCGTGTGTTCCAACAGTTGCTAGAAAATTTCTCAGTTTTTCACCATAGAGATTTCAGTTACTGTCAACCACTGGTCAGGAGCATCTTTCAATAAATTACAATTTAAAAGAATCAAATTACATTTTTGTTGGATTGCCTTTCTTTTTTTCTCACAACAATTAGTTTTCAGGGGAGAGATCAACCACAGTTCCAAGGTATTCCCACGTTGGTGTGAATACCTATGGTTCAGCAATGAGCAGAATCATATCATTTTTATCTTGTAGGTTTAATACGCACACACAAGGGTAAGTATAAAAGCATTGTATAATAGAAACTTGTTAAAAATGATTATGGAAACATATGTATGAATGTGCTTGACACAATGAATGTATGTATGGAATGTGATAAGCTGTATGAGCCCCCAATAAAATGATTAAAAAAAGAAACCTTAATTAAACAAAACTATCAAAATATGAAGCTACTGTTTCATGTCATATCTTTATCTATGCCTATATGCTTCTGAAGTGTTTTCATCCTTCTATTCATTTCCCAAAGAATTCTCACTCTTCAATTTATGTCATGTCAAATGGGAGTTTTGTCATGTTCAAGGGATGCAAATCATGTTCGTTTTAAATGTCCTCTGAGCTTGGGAACACAGAGCAGTGTGGAAGGCAGATAAGGCTGCGTCAGGTGGATGGGTCGTTCCCAATGAGGAGCTCGTCAGACAGTCCTTGCTACCCTCCAGGAGGAGCAGGTATGGTGCCATAACAGAACACACGCCGTGGTACATTTTCCTGTCCTTCTTCCTCCTCCCCAGCGCAGCTTTCCATTCTCTTCAGATGTCTTCCTGAGAAGTCTCTGTGATCATCCTTGAGAAAATATAAAGAGGATTCCTTTGAAACCCAGAAAGAGAGTCTCCAAAGCCTTCTGAGGTGACTTGCCTTGAATTCATCTTTGAGGTCTTCCCGACCTTCATTAAAACGCTAAAAAGTATTGTGTTATGTGGAGCAGCAGCATTCCTGTAAACTTGTGGGAAAACTTAATTAATTTGGGAATATTCACTTGAGTTTTGTTAAAAATGTGATAGCCCTGATGTAAATGAAAATTGATTTTTTAAAATTTATGTTTTTCCCAGATCATTTTATTAGGGCATAATCCAGACATCATACCAATAGCTCTATCAGATCAAGCAGCGTTGTGCAATTACTAACAAAAATAGTACTTTGAGTTCATCCAGAAAGTAGCCTGTGTGATTCCAGCAGAAACTACATTGAAACACTACCAATTGGATCACAGAATTTCATAGTTACTTAAAAACGAGTTGATATTAACTTGTTATAAATACACATACCATATGACAGCTAGATCCCCACAAGTATTTATTCATATAAAAGTATATATGTTCAGAAAATAGTGGTACAGGATTATTAATATATTCTTTAATAAAATTTTAGAAAATAGTGTATAAAACATTACCAAATTCCTATATATTGGTGAGGTCATAAAAATATTTGTATATAAGTAAAATTAATGATCCATAAAATTTATGTTGCATCTATAGAAGTCAGCAGATGAGAAAATTGAGCGCACACACTACTAAAGAGTTATAAAGCTTTGTCATAATTCCTAATGCTTCTCTGCAATATGGGTTTTTCATATGTACAGTGAAGTTTTTGGATTCACTAAATCTGTTACTACATTCCTTACATTCCTAAATCTGTTACTATGTTCCTTACATTCATAAGTCTTCCCTTTACTTTGAGTTGTTATATGGTTAATGAGGTGTGAGTATTGAATAAATTAGTTCCTACATTCATTACTGTAATAATGTCTTCTCTCCACTATGAATTCTCATATGTTGATTGAGTTCTGAGGAATTATTAAAGGCATTTCCACATTCCTTACACTCATAAAACCTCTGCCCACTGTGAATACTCATATGTATTTTGAGGTTTGTGGATTGAGTTCTCTTGTATTCCTTACACTCATAAGGCCTCTCCCCACTGTGAATTCTCATATGTTGTGTAAAGCTAGCAGATCTAGTAAAAGTTTTTTCTCAGTCTTTACATTTATAAGGCCTACTTCCAGTGTAAACTCGCATATGTCTAGTATGAACTGAGGCTCTAAGAAAAGCTTTGCCACATTCCTCTGCTGTGAGTTTTCAAATGTTGAATGACACATGTGTCTTGAGTAAAAGCCTTCCCACAGTGCTTGCATTCATGAGATTGAGCTCCATTGAAAATTTCAATATCATCCGTGAGTGTTGACGGATCTCCATGGAGTTTTCTATATTATTTATTGTCACCTTTGCTTTCTTTTAGAAATTCTATTGTAATGTTCATATTGTTTTTTCCATTTTTGTTAAACTTGTCAGCATTGAACTGAGTATGAAATTGCTTGTTATGCTGTAGTGAAGGTAAATGCTTGAATGATTTTCCATCCCAAAGATGTTCCATGGGATATAAGTGTTCTGGTCTTTTTAATTCAGGAAGAATTCCAATTTGACTGGAGAGCTCATGAATAGTATTTACTTCATATATTCTAGAGGATATCAAGGGCAAATACTTTCTACTAAAACAAGCAGGTAAAAAGAAGGTTTTTACCATTTTATTATGCCCATAGATAGTAAACATACACAATTTATCTCAATTATCTAACAAATCATAAATTTAAATATCAGATACAATCATAATGGTTGGTGAGTTAATAAAATATGGAGAAATGATATAAGTGGGCATATGAGAAATATATTTAAATATTTAAAAGTAATTCACAGGGATTAAAACTATATATCTGCAATAAATATTTTAAGTGTACTATTAAAATAAATGTTGACACTTTATATTGAGTGCCATTTCTTTAGTCATAATTTTGGTAATTGAATTAATATATGTATAGGTTATACATTTGTATATGCAACCATATTTGTAATGCATATGCTTTTATATTATATTCTAATAGATATATGGATAGAGATATAAGCTGTAATTTAGTCATTCTACTCATTGTGACGCTATAAGGTAGATAGGAATATTAATTTTTATCAGAACAATAATATCGTATTTCTCATAATGTGTGGCCGATGTGTTAGAACCACTCTCCTTTCAGTTAGCAATGAAATGCTTAATATCATGCACCACAAGCCTTATGTTTCTGTGACTGCATATGCATATATACAAACATACATTTATTTTCATCTACAATAACATGAGATGGAATTAAATGTTTTCTGGAATAATTTCTATTTTTTCATGGATTTTGGTTTGTTGATGTACCAACTATGTCTCAAAATTCACTTTGAGTGGATTATGACTCAGTTCAACACTTCAGGTGCATGTAAAAATTTACCCGTAGTTTTCTGAGATGATAGCTTTTCAATGCAGTACAAGGCCTTAGGTTTCTCCCTTGGAACAGGTGGTGGTTTAGAACTGCCAAACTTGTGGTTAGCAGGCAATATTCAAAGAGCAATTGGCAATTAAACACATCTTAGAAGTTTATCACTAACAATAATGTGTACAGTTTCTAATTAGAAGATCAACTTAAAAACTACGGGACACAATGCAGATGTAACACTAATGATGAAAAGTGACTTTTTTTTTTCCTTCACCACTACACCAGGTGAATTAGGTGTTGGCTACTAAGTCATAGTGCTGGTGAAAAGAACGTTGATCACCAACTTAATATGAGGTGATCTATATGTGTAGACGGTGTGTTGATTGTGCACAGATATTTATTTTATATCATTTATATCTTTACATATTTATATATATAAACAACATATTCCTACATGTACATGTAAAGACGGGGTATTAAAAGATGATAAGACAATTTTGGCTCTGAGCGGCTTATCTGTAAGTATTAAAGAAGGAGATCACCAAAGGATTGATTCTTTAGAGGCACTGGCAGGTTCTGAATTGCCTCATTTTGCTATTAGATGAGTACTTAATCATCTACTCTACATGTACTTAAAATGTCAAAATGCTCGCTTCGGTCTCTTTCCTCATACATGTACTTAAATAACATAATATATCCTTCCAACTCAAATCTGGAGCATTGCTCTCTCTCAAATAAATTACACTCACCTCAAAAGTGGGTTCTTGTTATCTTGCTTTACACTTCCAAGAAACTTACAGATTTTTTGTAATATGGAGGTACTTGTATCATTTTTCAAGAATCTTACCATTACATTTTCAGTGGTTAGTTTTTTCTTAATCATTAACATATGAGAAGCAGAACCAATTATGCATATTGAAGTTCACAGTAGGAAACAAAAAGAACAGCATTATACACAGACAAGAAGTAGCTATGAGACAAGAAATACTTTGTCGTGTAAATATTTTTTGATGTTTTAACCATGTTCAAAGAGAAATTAGCAATTAAGCATCCTTGAAGATTAACAACAACAGTAACATATGTAGTTTATAATTAGAAGAGCAAATTAAAAAGCTATGGTGCACAGGGCAGATGTAACACTAAAGATGAATGTGGTTTTCTTTTCTTTCATGAACACAGGTGTTGTAGTAATGTCTAAAATTAATGAAAACGCAAGGGCAGGCATTTGTGCAGAATGTTCTTGGGCAATTGAGACTTTTACTTACAAATTTATCAAGTAAAATTTCTTCCATAAAGAGTTGGTCAATGCTTTCGTGACACAATGATCCTGAATGAATTTTCTGCCCTCTCCCATGACATTTCTCTTACTACTCTGAGAGAACAACATAGATTTTACCAGCATACTGCTCCTGACAGAAAAAAAAAGTCCTATTAACATTTCCCTGAAGCTGTTTCAATACTTTGATTTTTCAAGATTTCAAAAAGTATGCAGGTATGAATAATTTGCAAAATAAATTACTTTTTCCCTTTCAAACATTTAATAAATGCACTAATACTATGGTTACATAGGTGGTACACATTGTGCTGGTAACTGGAACATCAGAAATTTGATATTGACATCCTGGTCTGTGGGTGGAAAATGAGATTTTGGATATTTTTAACTGCATGGGGCTCTTCTTCTGTCACTGTATCAGAGAATGTTCCATTATGATTCGGTGCTTACCAGTGGCTTATATTCCAGAAGTGGAACACTTCTTCCTTACTACAAGTCTGCTCAGTTGGGAAGTTGCACAGTTGCACAGATACCTGTTTAGCATGGGTAATACTGCTAGTATTTGAAATACTTGTGTAGCTTCCATAATAAAATCATGGAAGTTTAATATTGTGCAAAACTGACAGAGTAGTGGCAGACTGTAATATGTAGAGATTTGTGATCATGGGAAACTTTGGATATAATCAGAACTGAGATAAAATTAACTTTATTGTCATATTTAACCAGGTATCCCTATCCCTTATCCCAGTGACGGAGGCAACAATCACCTGTAATTGGTAAATAATGCATTAATTTGAAATAAGCTATTCATACCTACTATCACTAAGTTCTTGAAGGTCTCCACCATCACATCTCTGTAGAGTTGCTTCTGAGAAACACCCAGCAGTGCCCATCCTTCAGTGGTAAAATCCACGGCCTCACCCTCACCAGTCACTGAGTCCAAAAATAGTCCACATATTCAGCTTCATCTGAGGATTAAGCATTCAAACATGTGTGAAAAGAAAGATGCAGCTTAAAGTTCTGATCAACTTTCATATGATAAGGATTTGACAAATGGTTGTGTGTTCCATAAAGTCTACCTTTGGGTTTTGTCATTATTGTCATTCTCGAACCATCTACATTCACTTCCCCAAAGATTTCAATTCATCTCATAGACTTACCAATATGAACACCATTCAGAATTTGTGCGCAAAACTTCCATTACCTTTAATTCTCTTTTCTACTAACTTTGTGACACGTCCGCCAGTTGATTACATAGCAAACATCACTGCCCATTTGGACTGTCCAATGTCCATCTGTATCCTATAGTAATAGTTTATGATAGAAACTCTCTACTATAAACACCATCGTCTACATTATATTTTTTCTGTGTGTGGGTGTGGAGCAACACCTTCCATAGCAAATAATTGAATATATAGTTTAAAAACAAGTTAATTTGGAAATATTAACTAGAGATACTGAAGACTGGAAACTTGTTTGTTTTAGGGCTTTTATCAACCATTTGAGGAGCTATCATGACATCAACAAATGAAGGAGCTGGGACTGCCCTTTCTCTCACATCCTCTCTTCAGAGATGAAAAAGGAAAGACATAACAATGGTCATGCCAAGAAAGCCACTGGCTACAGACACACTATTTGCTGCATGAACTGTGCCTGCTGTGAGCCCAGAGACAAGGTCATGAAGAACTTTGTAATAGAGAACAATGTAGACCACAGCCTTCAGAGACATTTCCATAGCGAATGCCTTAGTGCATATATGCTTCCCAAGCTGTATGGGAAGTCATGTTATTTTGTGAGTTGTGCTACTCACAGCAAGGTTGTCAGGAACCAGTGACTTGAATCCCAGAACCTTCACATGAAGTCTAAACCTTCCCACCCCATTTTACACCTACAGGTACAGTCCGACGACCATCTCCAAAGCCTAAGCAAAGATTAGAAGCTGAAGGGAAACAAACCTGAAAAAAAAAGGGAAACTGTTCTTTAAAAACAAAAGAAAGAAAGAAAGAAACAAATTGCATAAAAAAATTCAAATGTACTGTACAGTATTATGGATAAACAATGTTTCAATAACTGACTGAATATTAATTAATATGATTAAACAAACACATTGGGAATTGTCTATGTTCCCAAATTTGGAAAACAAGTACTTGTCTGCAGACTGGTCGATGTGCATATTAATGTGAATTCTACAAAAGAGACATTTAAATTAACTCTCAAATTTTAAAACTATTATCATTATGACACAAATATAAAATGATGCTAAAATAACTCAGAGACACCTTTAATTCCAGATCAACGGAACTGCCAGGAATCCAAGATGGATGTAGAACTTCTGAAATTTGTGGTGATATCAGATGGTTGTTATATATGATCTGGTAAGATAATACCATAAAAATGCTGGTATGTCTTTTGGCACTTATAAGCATCCTTAATGTGAAAAATAGTGCAAGCTATTCAAACAGAATAATGGGATGTTGTTGGGTAATTTAAAATCAGTAAAGATACTATTTTTTTAAATCTGGAAAACTAGGCATAATAAAAAACATGGTATCAAGATGGAAGAAAATCAAATTAATAACATATGACAAAGAGGTATTTCTTGATTAAAGTTAATAGAATGTAAAGAGATTACTAAGGAAGATCCCAGACTATATCCTTGAGTATTGATTCAAAAACAGAACAAAGAAAATTAAATTCTTACAACTGAACCAATAAAGAGCATTCCTAATAGTTTGAGCATAATTTTGAATCAAGATTTTTATTTATGCACAAGTGGCATAGGCGAAAAGCTAGTGTATACAAACATTCCTGGGCAAGGTCTAGGTAGTATGGCAGGGGTCAGACCAAATCTAGGGATACATATGGAAGCCAATTCAAAATGAGAGGGCAAAAGGGAAAAAAAAGGACAACGGGGTACTAACCCACCAAAGGGGAGGGTATTGTTTATCTCCACAGGGAAAGAGGGGCCAGACTTCAGCCCGGTGCTCCATGACACGAATGAAACATACTAGCATGAAGAAGGGAACCAATAGAGAGGTTTGAGGGGCGGGCCACAATCCCAACAACCTGGACAGTCTCCCCGCCCCCCCCCCCCCCGCCAAGAAGAATGTACTTCAGAGGACCACACTGAAACTACAGCTCAGGGAAAGGGACATGTCTCATCAGAGCACACAGGTGCAAAGGAAGGAGGTGCAAGGGAGAGCAGGGCACATGCTGGGCCACCAAGTCCTGAAGACGATATTCCAGCTCAGAGCAGCCAATGCATAGAGAGGTCCATAGGGCTGGCCCCACTACGCGGCACAACATCCTTCACTGACCCATAGCATGATGGGGAACAACACTGGAGACACTGGGAATTGTGTCCAATCTGACCCCACCACACTGAGGCAAAACACTAAAGGTGTGTGACAGAACAACAAGGGGAGCAGAACATTGAGTCCCAAGGGAATATAAAAAATAGACTTTGGGGCCAGGAGTGGCACCTCATCACACTCCACCAGAAAACACTCCTAAAGGTCAACAAACAGACCTTGAACTATTTACAGCAGTGGTTCTTAACCTTCCTAATGCCACGACCCTCTAATACAGTTTCTCATGTTGTGGTGACCCCCCCCCCCCAAGCCATAGAATTATTTTTGTTGCCACTTCATAACTATAGTTTTGCTAGTGTTGTGAATTGGGCGACTCCTGTGGCAGTGTCGTTCGATCCCCCCCCCCAAGGAGTCACGACCCACAAGTTGAGAACTGCTGATTTACAGGCTTTTCTTTTTGTTATTTCATTTCTTTTGTTGCTTTGCTTTGTACTGTCTTATTTTTTGTGCATATTATTATCTATGTAGGTCTATCTAGATAAGGTAGGTAGGACAAAGAATCTGGAGGAAAAAACAATGGAACTGGCAGTTCCGGGGGTATCTGGGAGAGGGGGATTTGGGGGAAAGGAAATATGTGTTAACAAATGCAGGGGCAAAGGAACCAAAATCAATGGCAAGGAGGGAATGGGAGACCAGGTAGGCCTTGACAAAGAGCAAAGTAACTAAGAGGAATTACTGAAACCCAAATGAAGTCTGAGAATGAGAGTGGGACATGAGGAAAGGAATAGAAAATAGAGCAAATAACTAGGAGGCAAAGGGCATTTAGAGATATCTAAATACAGACATGTATACATGTAAATATGTTTATATATGATGATGTGCATATATTTATAGTTTTAGTATTAAGTTAGCAGATGGACATTGGGCTTCTACTCAATGCCAGAACATTTTGTTCTGTTAAACTGGCATTCCATGATGCTCACCTTCCTGACAAGATCACTGAAGACAAAGCGGTATATAAACAAATGTGGTAAAGAAAGCTTAAGATGACCGGGTATCAGAAGATATAACGTCTGGCATCTCAAAGGCTTGAAGATAAACAAGCTGCCATCTAGCTCAGAAGCAATAAAGCCCACATGGAAGAAGCACAACAACCTGTGTGATCACAAGTTGTCAATGGAATCAGGCATCAGAAATCAAAGGGGGGAAATCATATCATTGTGAATGAGGGGGAGTTCAGAGTGGAGACCCAAGATCCATCTGTAGGCAACTGGACATCCCTTTACAGAGGGTTGTGAGAGGAAAGCAGCCAGTCAGTATGCAGTATACCACTGAAGAAACATACAACTTTCATCTAGCTCTTTATTGTTCCTCCCCCCTACTACCATGATCCCAATTCTACCTTTGAAACCTGGCTACACCAGAGGATGTACACTGGTACGGATAAGAACTGGAAACACAGGGAATCCAGGAGAGATAAACCCGTCAGGACAAATAATGAGAGTAGCGATACCATGAGGATAAGGGGAAGGTGGGATAGAAAGAGGGAACCAATCACAATCATATGGGTCTGGGTCTCCACTCCGAACTCCCCCTCATTCACAATGATATGATTTTTTCCCTTGGCATCAGCTGTTCATTTTCCCCTCCTTCCCTGTTCCCCCCTCCCTTATGAACACTTGATAATTTATAAATTAATATTACTTTGTTATATCTTACACAGTCCATCATCTCCCTTCACCCACTTTTCTGTTGTCCATCCCCCAGGGAGGAGGTTATATGTAGATCCTTGTGATCAGCTCCCACTTCCTACCCACTCCTCCCTCCCGGTATCACCACTCTCACCACTGATCCTGAGGGGTTCATCTGTCCTGGATTCCCTGTGTTTCCAGTTCCCATCTGCACCACTGTGCATACTGTGGTCTAACCAGGTTTTCAAGGTAGAATTGGTATCATGATAATGGGGTGGGGTGGGGGAGGAGGAAGTGTTTAAGAACTAGAAGAAAGTTGTGAGTTTAATTATTGCTACCCTGAAAAAAAAGTTTTTATTTTATTTGGATCCATAATCTGTGGCAAAAACTGTCAATAAATCCAAAAACATATTTTATTGGAGAAAATCTTCTGCAAAGGATCCACTTGAAGTGTTGAAATCAACACGGGGAGCTTGGCTCAAACCAGACCATGGTATATTCATTACAACATATCCAATATTTTTAAAGTGGACAATGAGTAAAGCTAAAAATTAATTTATTTTAATTGTTGTGTTATTTGTGCAGAATATTGACTACACCACAGACAGGAAGAAGAATAAACAAATCTATCTTGGATGGAGCACTAATGAAACATTTGGCTGCTTACTGCTCAGTCAGTAGTTTAAAACTTCCAGCCACTTCACTGGAGAAAAATAAGACTTTCTATTCCCACACATAGTTCCAGTGTAAGAAACCCATGGGGACAGCTCTACCCTCTCCTTTTAGGCTGTAATGACTTTCAGTCCTTTCTATCACAGTGAGTTTGTATTTTTGTCTCTTAGAAGAAGTTCAGGAAAAATGTCATTAAAATCAAAGATGTTGAGGTATTATTCCCTCATACATGGGACATATTACAGGAATGGAATAGTCCAGAGAAAAGAACATGGTTTTTTGTTTAAGTTTAACAAAAAATAGAACCATCTTCAATGGCTGTATTTTAACAATAGAGTGTAGTTTAACAATACAGGGGCTAATTATGTCAGGCATTGTGGAGATAGTGAAAGACAAGGCAGGATTTCCTTCTGTTGTGCAAAGGGTCATTAGGAATGAGGAGTGCGTCTACCAACCTAAGTATCACCATCCATAAAAAAATAATTCCCACATATTGACCAACTGGATACATTGCCATCAGATTCATTCTGTTAATGAAGCCCTTATACGATTACATTTCTAAACCGTGAAAGAGCTCAAGCTCCCATTTTCAGAAATCTATAGAAAATGTTTGACTGAATGAAGTGAATAAAGAAGACTGTAGGGCTGAAGAAATGCTGACACTAGACAAACAGATAATCCATGTCCTCTGGTAGAGCTTTATATCCAGACTCTACTCAGGAAGTTCTGTTGCCCATCCCAATGGACCAAGTCCCAAACTAGGAGGTTGACGCCTTACATAACCAGTACCAAGTCATAGAAGGAAAATCATCCCAGTAATCCAGTGGATTAAACCATATATCCATTTGATAGCAATAGCTATCACGAAGCTTTATGAAGCCCCGTCTTTGTTCCCCTACCCTGCCATGCTCTTACATTATAGACAACCCTCAGCTATTGGACATAGTGTTCCCCACAAGTCCTATCTAACCTTTACCTGGATAATGAAAATACCCTAGGCATCTTTAATACCATTTTGTAGCTCAAGCTTCTTGAAGTCAAATTAATGCATTCTTTACATACAAGAAGCAGAAGTCTAGAAAGTTTGGAGTTGGTTGAATGAATTTGGTTCACACACCAGCCAAATGTTGATAGCTTTCCTGGTCGTGCATAAATGTGAAAGATAGTATTCCCAGGTTTTAGCTCCCTCAACTGGACGGTATTTCTCTCTGGCAAATCTGTGACCTGAAACTTAGCAGTAGATAATGTTGATTAGGGCATGTCAGTTTCTTGGCCTACACTTCTTACCCTAAGTGGTTCCTTGTGGCCTCAAAATAATGCTCCAATCTGAGTGTTTGCATTAAATACAGGACCCACTCTAAATTGAGGGTACTCTGTTTTCTTCAGCCTCCTTTGTTGGCATTCATGTCAGACAGGAGATATTTCTTCATCTCAGAGGATGAATTCATTCCAGGTCTTCCCAAAATGAAAACAGTGAATCTGAAGTCCTATATAGACTTGGGAATTTAATGCTTATGTTGAGGATTGATCTATATTGTTAAAGGTTGACCTACAGCATTAAACCACACAGATGAATTTGATATCACCTTAGGTGATTTTTCAGGCACAGCATATTATTTCAGTCCAAGTCAATGAACTCACTGTGTCAATTGTTTTTGTGCCATTAAAACACCAGTATTGTACTTAAAAAGCAATTTTAGAAAAGTATGATATGTGATCAATAGTTTTGTTGCTGTTGTTATTTATTGTGGACTGTTTCTAGTAACAATTATTTCTCTTTTTAAAAACCATTTTATTGGGGGCTCATACAATTCTCAAAATCCATACATACATCCATTTGTCAAGCACATTTTTACATGTGTTGCCATCATAATTCTCAAAACATTTGCTCTCTACTTGAGCCCTTCGCATCAGTTCTTCAGTTTTCCCCCTCCTTCCCACCTCCTCCCTCCCTAAAGAAATCTTGATAATTTATAAATTATAATTATTTTGTCATATCTTACACTATCTGATGTCTCCCTTCTCCCACTTTTCTGTTGTCCATCTCCCAGGGAGGAGGTTATATGTAGATCTTTATAATCCATTGCCCTTTTAGAATTATTTCTTAACATTTATGTTTAGTTTATCTTTATACTTCATTATCTGAATATAACACAAACAATCCCTTGCTTTCCAGAACTTGGAAAGATTTTTAAAGAAAATTCCCCCAATATTTTAATGATCGTTTAACTAAAGAATCAGAAATTATTTATATGTATTTTAAGTAGTAGTCACACATTTGTTCATGTTTCTTTCTTTCCCACTATCTCATCCAACTAATTCCTATACTTTTATGTGTTGATTCCAATGCAAATGTTTCTCTTACTGTGACATTCCAACAGATTCTGAGTTTTTCATCGAAGTTCATCCTGCTTCAAGCTCCTTGTATCCCATGGAAACTGTATAATATTGACAGTGTGTGAACAAATGTGTATGGTAGGTAGAGCACATTTAGAAGCCCATAGTAATAGAGTGTGGTACCACAGTAGAGGGTCACAACCAGTGAAAGCTGTTTTAGAGATGGAAAACAAGAGATAAAAGGAAATAAGCAGGACATACTAGAGGGGACTTGGCTAAGGCAGAGACAACCTTAACAAGAACTCAAGCCCAGAGGGAGGTGTATTTCCTAGTCTCTACAGCTCTTGTGTTTAAGGATGCCCAATGTTAAAGCTTTTGTGAAAGATAGCACATTACCAATAAGGAATGACAAGGTGTAGGTAGACAGACGATGCTAAGAGTAAAGGTGAATGAAGGACGAAGCTTAAAAGTACATGAGATGAAGGAAGGTAATGGCTGATGCAGTCACTCTCCTCCTGGCTGTGGAGCAGAAATAACCTAGACTGTAGGCACAAGATGGATAGCAGCACGGGGGAACCCCAGGGTGAGGTCTTGTGACTAGCTCTCAGAGGGTCTCTGCAAGCCTGGGGTTATGACCACTTTTAGACAGCAGATGGAGCAACAGCAATCTAATTGAGAGGAATTACTAATAGGTGGAAGGAGGACAAGCATGATGGTGGGGTAAGGAGGAAGGTAAAAGGAAACAGAAGAAAGATCTAGGAAGCAAAGCTATGGATAGTGGTACAAGCATAGGTCTGTGCATATGTAAATACATTAATTCTGAAAAATAGAGGTCTTGACCTACATGCATATATTTATAAGGCAATACACTAAGATAGTAGATGGACTTTGGGACTCTGACCAAGCCCTCCCTCAATGCAAGAACACTTTGTTCTAACAACCTGACCTTCTTTGATGCTCACCATACCAGCATGATCACTGAAGACAAAATGGGTGCATAAGCAAATGTGGTGAAGAAGGAGAAAAGTGCCTGGCTATCAAAATATATACCACCTGAGGCCTTCAAGCCTTGAAGTTTAAAAGTGGTTATCTAGTAGAGAAGCAACGGGCCCACATGGAAGAAGCACACCATCTTGTGTGATCATGAGGTGTCAAAGAGATAGGGTAATAGGCTTCATAAGACCCCAAACAAGCAAGCAAAAAAACCCCCAACATATTGCTGAGTATGAGGAGGGTTGTAGTAGAGACCCCACATCTATCTGTAAACAATGGGACATCCCCTTACAGAAAGGTCACACTGAAAGGATGAGTCAACCCGGGACCAGGATAGCACTGATGAAACACAAATATTATTAGGTTCCTTGAGGCTTCCTCATATCCCACTATCATGACTCCAATTCTGCCTTTCCCTGTGGGCTAGACTGGAGCATGTGCACAGGTACAGAAAAGAGATAAGAGTTCACAACATACCGAATCCAGGAACAGGAATGGGAGTATTAATACCAGTCGGGGAAGCGAAAGGCAGGGAGGAGAGGGGAGGAAGGGGGAGCCAATCACAATGATAGACACATAATCACACACACACACACCCGGGGGAGAAACACAGAAACCATGGGGGAAGAGAGATAGCAGTCAGTGCAAGATACAAAAATAACAATAATTTAATATTTATCAAGGGGTGACGGGTGGGGGGAGAGGAAGAGAGGGGATAAAAGGAGCTGATACCAAGGTCTCAATGGAAAGTAAATGTTTAGAAATGAATGATGGAAATATATGTACAAATATTCTTGATACAATTGAAGTATAGATTGTTATGAGTCCCCAATAAAATTATCTTTTAAAAAAGTACATGAGATGGATTAAGGAAAGACATGACTTTCATCCATTCTGTCATCTTGGGCTAGAGCATGGGTTTCAAGCTCTCTAAGTAATGTTAACAGATGACAAACAACACAAAGTGGGAGAGGGCTTATTGCCTTGGGGTCTAGGATATCCCATCCATAGTCTTGGTCTTCTAGGGAGACTGGATTAGCTAGTGTCAGGCCTGGAGCTTGCGAATCATGCTTAACCAGGAACTTGGAGGGAGGAAAACAAAATGAGTGTGGTGGCAAGAGGCTGTGCTTCGATTAGTGAGGGCAGTATTAGTCTGAATGACTAGTTGGGCATCATTGGCACAGCCCTTTTGCAACCCCCAGGGTGTTTTTTGAGGCAGAGGGGTGTGAGGTTGCAGTTATAGGATAAAGGGTGAGGGTTTGGGCCCCTCTAAAACTGATCTGCAAGTCATGCTAATAGACAAAGCCACAATTTGTTTTAGACAATCTTGTGCCCAGTTATCATGCATTTCTGGAATCTAAGTGTCATCATTCCTCTAGGTCTTAAGGACAGCCTTCCAGCTCAGGGCTCTGAGACAGGTTGGTTTCAGAGAAGGTGAGCTTCCAGGTCCCTCCTTGCTCAGTATTCTTAATCTAAGCTCGACTAAGTATTAACTTCTTCTGGAAAGATTGTTAGGTTATGGGAAATTACAAAACAACTAAAAGGTGATAATAAATTCAATAGATGAATAGATGCATTATACTGGATAAATCTGCCTAACAAGGCCCCTGAAGAGTGTTGAAAAACAATGATGTTACTTTTAGGACTAGGTTCATCTTACCCAAACCATGGCATTGCCAATTACCTCATATGCATTTACAAGTTGGACATTGAATAAGAAAGAATTAAGAAGAACCAGTGTATTTGAATTGTAGTGCAGGGGCCTTCAAATGGACAAACAAATATGTCTTGGCAGAAGTAAGGTCAGGGTGCTAGATAGAGATAAGGAGGTGAGAGTTCACATGAAATTCTTTGGACATGTAAGAAGTGATCAGTCCTTGGAGAAGGATATTTTGTTTGGTAAAGTAAAGGGGTAGTGAAAAATAGGAACCCCTCAACTGAAAGGATTGATACAGTAACTTAGGTAATAGGTTCATTCTAAATTGTGAGAATGCTGCAGGGCTTGGCAGTGTTTCATTCCTTTGTGCACAGGGTCCCTGTGAGATGGAATGGACTCAATCAGAACTATCAACAAGAAGAACCTCAGAAATTACTAATCAATACCCAAGCAATGCACAAAATACTAAATATTTAGCTATGTTTACAAAAGTTATTTCCATGTTATCAAATGCCTGAAAGCTCAAGAGACATTCACTGGAATATAAGCTTATTAAAAATAAGGAATGGGTTTCTTTTGTTAAAAAATATAATAAAATTAAGGTGATGCAAAACCAAGGTGATGCAAAAATTACTGAGGAATTGCTGCTCCTCCTTATACCATTCTTCTGGAGGTTAGCTAAAGGACATTTTCTAAGATCCATACAGCATGTCATATGGCAGAGTATTTTCCAAATTGAGGATCTATTGTGAGGGCATCACACAATGACGTAGGTGTTAGTGACTATCTGTCTGGCAAGAGGAATGTAAATCATGTCGTCTTCCAAACTGAGCCAGCTGGAAGATCAGAGGGTCCAGCCAGTGCATGGGATCAATGGTAGTTGAATGCATTTTAGGTTGCTTACAAGGGCTATAATCAATTGAATCAAAATAAAATTCCAGGAGAAATTTCTAGCATAATCAGACCATAGATTAAAGCTTAATACAGAGTACTGAGCTGGTATGAATAAACACCACTTAACTGTTTGTTAGTTTAAGTTCAAGTTATTGAGTGTAAATATAACAATGGTTGTGAGAGAACACTTACCAATACTTCAATACTTTCTCTTTTTTAAAAAAATCATTTTATTGAGGGCTCATACAACTCTTAACACAATCCATAACATACATCCATTGTGTCAAGCACATTAGTACATCCATTGCCATCATCATTCTCAAAACATTTTCTTTCTGGTTGATCCCTTGGTTATCAATACTTTGTATCAAACCAGTAAATACCCTTGACACCAATGTCAGATAATGACACTACAAGAAAACTGTAGCGCAATACTGATAATCGATCTACATGAAAAATTCTTTTAAATATTTGGAACAGATTCAGACAACATATTGCAAGGATTATGTACCATGATTCATTGAAATTTGTCCCAGAGCATATTTTACATAAGAAAATAAGCACTATAGTGAACCATTGACAGAAAAGAGGGTCAATTGTCTAAGTAGGCACAGAAAACAAAGTAGGAACATTTAAAAAGTCAAAGGTATTGGGCCTCTACTCAAGTCTTTCCTCAATGCAAGAATACTTTGTTTTAATAATCTGTTATTCTGTGATTCTCATCTTCCCAACAGGATTGCTTAAGGCAAAAGGGGTGTATAAGCAAATATAGTGAAGAAAGCTGATAGTGCCTGGCTATTATAAGATATAGCATCTGGTCTCTTAAAGGCTTGAAGTTAAACAGTCGGTCATCTATCTGAGAAGCAACAACGCCCACATGGAAGAAGCACACCAGCCTGTGTGATCATGAGGTGTCTATGGGATCAGGTATGAGGAATTAGAAGACCCCAAACAATCATACAGATGGGAACAAAGGGTGTTTGATTGGAGACCCAAAGCACGTCTTTAGACATTGGACATCCCCTCACAGAGGGGTCACAAGGAAAGAATGAGCCAACCAGTGTACAATAAAGCACCAACAGAACACATACCATTTGTATAGTTCTTTAAAGCTTGCTTCACCCTACTATCATGACCCCAGTTCTACTTTTCAAATTTGGCTAGACCAGAGCATGTACACTGGTACAGATACGATCCCTCAACATAACATATGGAATCCAGGAGAGATAAACCCCTCATAACAATAATGGGAGTAATGATACCATGAAGGTAGGGGAAAGGTGGGGCCACAAGGGGGAGAAAGGGGAACAGATTGTAAAGATCATCACATAACACTCCCCCAGGGTAATGAACAACAGGAAGTGGGTGAAGGAAAATAGCAGATTGTGTAAGATATGAAAACAATAATTTAAAATTGATCAAGGGGTCACAATGATGGGAAGGTGGTGGAGGGAGGGAAACAAAGATGAGCTGATACCAAGGGCTCAAGTAGAAAAAATAAAATATTTTGAAAATGATGATGGCAATGTATGTACAAATGTGCTAGATAAAATTGATGTGTGGTTTATTAAAACAGCTATAAAAGCCCCCAATAAAATAATTTAATTTAAAAAATCAAAGGCTTTTAAAGTTTGGGGGAAAAAACTACAACTGTAACATGAAGCAGGTATAGTTCAATATGCTAATATATTCAGTTAAAAAAGCACCAGCAAATATCATTCTTAGAGGAAAGAGAAAATACCCCACCCCACTTAAGAAATAGGACAGACAGTTCCATTTTCAATACTGTATTAAAAATTCTATAGTATTTTCTAGATAGACCAATCATAAATGGAATGCTTTTTAAAGGAAGAAAAGAGGCTTCCAAAGAGAAGAAATACTAATTCCTCTAATCATCACAATTTAATGATATTTTACATAACAGATTTCAAATATACCATAAATATTACAGGTAATAAATAGTTTAAAAGTTGTAGGCTACATTTCAACACACAAAAATAATTTTTGCCACTGAACTCTCTAACCATTAACTACAAATCTCCAAATCTGAAACCATTAACCCTTACACCTTAATATGCTAAGCGTGCTTACAACACACTAATAACCTCCTAATGCACTGACCCCCTAAGTACATGAAAAAGCCCCTTACCACCCAGAACTCTTAACACCCTGAGCATCCCCTGACACCCACAAGAAACTTGACATGCTTAACAAATCCTACCACAATACACTCTTAACCTAGGCTAATGCATTTATCCCAATGTTTAAAACCAGGTCAAAGGTTGAATATATTTTACAACCTGAAACCTAACTTCATGACCATAAACCTCAAATTCAGAAATCCAACCCAGAAAACAAGAATCCTTAAACCATAAATCTACATCTTCATACCTTAACACATAAGCCCCTAATAAACTCCAAACACAATCTGTTAGCCCCTACTGAACTCCAAACATAACCTTCAAAACATAAAACCCTTTAACATGTCCACTAACATCTGACTCATGACACTTGATTCCTATTTCTATTTCTTGGCAATTGTTCTGGAACCTGGAACACTGATTAATCCCAGGATTTAGATGCTAATCTTTAAGTACAGACTCTCATTCAAGCACACTACAAGCCTAAACAGAACCCCAAACCTAATCCATCAAAAAACTAATGTTGCTAATTATGTGTATGGAGCTGTCTTCTCTCTGAGATTTTACACAAACAAGAACTTGGGTAGGTTGGCAGGCAAACTAAGAATCACAAACACATTTTCAGTTAATTTTAAGTAATTTGCATCTGGTTCAAGGAACTTAGGAAAACAAAGAAGTGTTATATAAAGTTTAAATATGACAAATAGCATCATGGTCAAGGGCTATCACAGGTCCCTTGCTGATCTCTGATCTACTGTGTGCTGGCCTCAAGGAGTCTTTTCTGCTGTTAGACATATGCAGGGATGGTACCCAGTAAGCCAGATGCCTGAGGGTTGAATAGTATTTACGCACGAATTTGTAGATCACTATTTATCCTGGTTTATCCCTGGAGGATAGAGTGAAAACCCATGTTAAATAAAACAAAATACTTACTGGTTATTCTTTCATTTACCCCCTTGCTCTCCTCATTCCCAGGGGACACTCACATCACCAGAGATGGAGGAGGTAGCAAATTAAAGGTGCTTACCTTGGAATCTGTGACTCCACTTTTGAAAATTGATCTTGGCCTTTCTCTCAGACCTAGGAAAAAAGACTCAGAGGAAGAATTTGCACACCCCCTTAAATAGAGAGACCTGGCAACCCTAAAATATTTGGGTCCATGTCTCTTGGAGATTCCTGTGAGTTAACGTCTTAAGCTCACAAGACATACTTCAAGCAGGAGCTCTATTTTCACCCCAAGCGGGAAAGGTGTCAATTCCAGGGACACCTGTGTGTCCAGTACCAGGAACTGTCACTCACAGCACACTGGGGATCTCCTCTCATGAAGACACAAGTCCTCGAAGGGGTCTCAGGAGAACAACAGCGGACCAAGCTCTCTCTGATGCTGGCCTGGAAATTAATACCTTTGAGTTCAACCCCAGGGACTTCCACAGGCAAACCAGAATATTCCTTCCTGAGCCTGTCTTACATGTCTACCGGCTGAGAGTACCTGTCTTAAGATAGGGCCCCCTCCCCAGGTTCCAGGGTCTCTTACCTTTAGGACACACAAAACATCCAAGCACGGATGATCCGCTGTCTTTCCACACAGCATACCCTGATCTGAGATCCAGATCCACCCCAATCTCAGCACCTTGAATTATCTGCCTCACCTGGGTCCTGCGAGTGACCTGGGGAATAAAGCCGGGAAGGTAGAGACAAGTTAAATCACAATCACCTGTAATTACTTCAGCATGATTAGTAAATCAACAGCTGAAGGCAGATTAGACCCTAGGTAGATTGGTTTACATTGCTGTAGTGAGGCATTCTTGGCTAATGCTTGGGAGCCCCGAGAACATCTTTGTTCACACACTCACACACACACACACACACACACGCGCGCGCGCGCGCATCCACGCGCAAGCATTCATTTAAATGGTAGCAGGCAATAACATCCTAAAGAGAATGGGGAGCCTAAAGGAAAATAAGAGACAATGGATAATATTTAACATCAAATCAGAGCACAACTAAATCCCACAGCCTACCACTGTGTTCTCTATATTTGCTCCATTAGAAAATGTAATATTTGCTGACCCTTTTTCTGTTAATCTCTATTATCAGATTAGGTGTGTTCATTAGTAAATTACCTCTTTGGCAAACTTCATTCTTCAGTGATCAACCTTGATTATCCTTTATGTTTTAAATATGTTTTCTCACACTTCAGATTTGAACTGCTTAAAACTTCACATTTTTTATTTATGAGTACTCAGAGGGCATTATACCATTGTGGCAGAACATAATAACTATTGAAAACTAATTGACAGTCTTGGGTCTTAGGAACTTGAAGGAAAGCAAGTGGGCATCTAGCTCAGAAGCAACAAAGCCTAAATGGAAGAAGCACACCAGCTTTTGTGATCACAAGGTGCCAAAAGAATCAGTTATCAGGCATCAGAGAACAAAAACTCATATCATTGCATTCTCCTCTCCCCGATAGAGTCGCTTAAGACAATTGGATGCATAAGCAAATGTGGTGAAGAAAGCTGATGATACCCAGCTATCGAAAGATATAGCATCTGGTGTCTTAAAGGCTTGAAGGTAAACAAGCAGCCACCTATTTCAGAAACAACAAAGCCCACATGGAAGAAACACACCAGCTTGTGTGATCACGAGTTGTCAAAGGGATGAGATATTAGGTATCAAAGAACAAAACACTGTGTAATTGTGAATGAGGGGGGTGAGGAGTGGGGACCTTAAGCCCATATGTAGGCAACTTGGCATCCACTTATGGAAGGGTCTCAGGGAGGAGATGAGCCAATGAGGGTGCAGTGTAGCAACCATGAAACACAACTTTCCTGTCTAGTTCCTAAATGCTTCTCCCCCCACCCCCCTCCCCCACTCCCCCACTCTCATGATCCCAAGTCTACCTTACAAATCTGGCTAGACCAGAGGATGTACTTTGGTACACATAGGAACTAGAAACACAGGGAATCCAGGATGCATGATCCCCTCAGGACCAGTGGTGAGCATGGCAATACTGGGAAGGTGGCGTGGAAAGGGAGAACAGATTACAGGGATCTACATATAACTTCCTCCCTGGGGGATGGACAACAAAAAAAAAGTGGGTGAAGGGAGATGTCAAACAGTATAAGATATGACAAAAATTTATAAATTATCAAGGGTTCTTGACTGAGAGGGAGAGTGGGTAGGGAAGGGGAAAAAATGAGGAGCTTATGCCAGGGGCTTAAGTGGAGAGCAAATGTTTTGAGGATGAGGGCAAGGAATGTAAAAATGCGCTTTATACAATGGATATATGTATGGATTGTGATAAGAGTTGTATTAGCCCCTAATAAAATGATTAACAAATAAAAAGAAAACCAATTGACTAATTATAAATTTGTATTGGCTTAATTATATCTTTTTAGTCTGTTTCTCATTTGAGGATATTTTAATGCAGTGAATTCACAACGGATGGTGAGTTATCTTGTATTCACAGTTATTGGCAAAAAAAACACCTGGTTGACAGTGTCTAGAGGCAATCTGATATATTTCGCTAGGAAAATGAGTATATTTAACTATAACGTATAAAATAAATAAGTAATGTGTAAATATTGTCGGGTTTTCCCCTAAAAATCCAGCGAATTGCACTTTTTCAATAAAACACACATTTTCATCTGTACAGTTTCCACAGTAAAACAAGATTTTCCAAATTAGAGATAAAATATTTTAGTTGTATCAATAGTATTGACATGTTCAAAGAAAGTTTTGGGTCGATGCATACCAATGCTCAGTTTAAAAATTTTTAAGATTGATTCGTGGATAATATTTTCTCAAGTTAACATTTGCTGGAATTAAGAAAATCTGTGGGAGACTCAAAGCCCATCGGTAGGCAACTGGGAACTCCCTTGATGATGGATTTTGGGGACGAGATGTGCCAGTCAGGGTGCAGGGTAGCAATGATGAAACATATAACTTTCCTCTAGTTCTTAAATGCTTCCTCCCCCCACTATCATGATTCCAATTCTACCTTAAAATTCTGGCTAGACCAGAGGATATGCATTGGTACAGATAGCAACTGGAAACACAGGTAATCCAGGACAGATGACTCCTTCAGGACCAGTGGTGAGAATGGCGATGCCTGGAGTGCGGAGGAAATGTGGGGTAGAAAGGGGAACAGATTACAAGAATCTACATAAAGCCTCCTCATTGGGGGATTGACAGCAGAAAAGAGGGTAGGTGGAGACGTCAGACAGTGTAACATGTGACATAATAATAATTTATGAATTATGAAGGTTTTATGAGGGAGGGGGGAGTAGGGAAGGAGGGGGAAAATGAGCAGCTGATATTAAGGGTTCAAGTATAAGGCAAATGTTTTGAGAATGATGGCAACAAATGTACATATATGCTTGGCATAATGGATGTATGTATGGATTGTCATAAGGATTCTATGAGCTCCCAATAAAATGATTTTTTTTTAACAATTTATTGGGGCTGATACAATTCTTTACACAGTTCATACATATACATACATCAATTGTATAAAGCACATCTATACAGTCTTTGCCCTAATCATTTTTTTCTCTTTTCTTCTTTTACATTTTATTAGGGACTCCAACAACTCTTACCACAATCCATACATATACGTACATCAATTGTATAAAGCACATCCATACATTCCCTGCCCCAATCATTCTCAAGGCATTTGCTCTCCACTTAAGCCCATTGCATCAGGTCCTCTTTTCCCCCCCGCCCCTCCCTCCCCTTTCCCCCCTCCCTCATATGCCCTTGGTAATTCATACCTCGTTATTTTGTCATATATTGCCCTATTCGGGGTCTCCCTTCCCCCCTTCTCTGCTGTCCCTCTCCCAGGGAAGAGGTCACATGTGGATCCTTGTAATCAGTTCCCCCTTTCCAACCCACTCACCCTCCACTCTCCCAGCATCGTCCCTCACACCCTTGGTCCTGAAGGTATCATCCACCCTGGATTCCCTGTACCTCCAACCCTCATATGTACCAGTGTACAGCCTCTGTCCTATCCAGCCCTGCAAGGTAGAATTCGGATCATGGTAGTTGGGGGGAGGAAGCATCCTAAAATGATTTTTTAAAAAAGGAAAAGAAAATCTATGGGTAACTTTTCATCCTCACTTTAGTTGGCTATAAAATATGAGTATATTTTTGCATGTACAAAGGATAAAATATTACAATGAGTAAAATAATGTTCAACTGAGGAACGCCCTTCTAGTATCCCTGTCAACAAGTTTAACCAGGTTAAACCACCACAATGACTTTCTACAATGATTCATTATCAAGTTTATGAAATTGAATGTCTCATTTATGAAAACATATTTGCATATGTTCAATTTTAGATACTGTACCTGATCTCTTCACATAGTAGCAAACAATCATAGTTCCATTGGTCTACACTCTTGATGTTGTTAGTTTATTGTGCCAACTTGGCCAATAAACACGTCAGATTAATTGAAGGGCAGAGAGATAAATGGCTCAGCGAGCCTCACCTTTCTTGTCTCTTGCTCTTTGATCATCAGATCAGTGTGTGGGGGCCTTGCTTGATCTGTGCATCAATTTGCAAGCTACACTACCAGTTGGACAACTAAGCCGTGGACTGTGTCGCTGTAATTTGAGGTTCCTTCAAGACCTGCTTTGCCACACTATTAGAATATACATTTCTTGAGCTGGGAACTGTCGGACACTGTCATCTGACTGACTGTTGGTGACCTACCTGCCTTGCTGTTTGCTTCCTGTGACTGGATAGCCTGAATTGCTCTACAGAGGACTACCTGGTGGTCCTCAAGATTTGAAGGATCCCCAGTGTCTCAAAGACTGTCTCATGGGAGTGAGCTGCACTGAGCCATTTGTGCTGCTTTATAGATTGTTTATTTCTTATGTTATCTTTCTCTCTCTAGCATTATATTAATCAATGATAATATAATTAGCATTCTATAATTTATATATTAATTACATAATATATAATTGATAATGCTAATAATTATATACACTATAATAATCTATAGTTATTAGCATTATGGTTTTGTTTCTCTAGAGAATACTATATAACATAATTGATAATGCATATTCATATGCTCAATAAATTTGTAAAATATATATATATGCTCACCTCAGCCCCATGATGCAAAGACCAAGGTTTATTAAGTGCATCCACTTCATTGGGGGAAATGTGGTAAGAGAAAAAGTGCAGAGAAGATCATGGAGGCGGGAGGATCACTCAGCTAAGACGCAAATCTTACCCTGAGAGAAGGAACAAAAAATGAGGTAAGAAAAACTTCCTTAAATGTCAGTGTAACCCAGCAGATGTCCAATAATTTGATCAGCTTACCTCAATACAAAATCACTCTAGAGAACCACCTTCTTTATCACAGACAAACGTTTATGCTTTGCTATTCTTCTTCTTGACTTGGGCTCACCCTTAGAACTGTCAGGGCTACAAACCAGGCAGTAGAATTCAGAAGCGATGTTTCTGCCTTGTCTCCTTATGCTCATTGTGTTGGAAAGGAATTACCTTCTTAGATTTGATTCTGCTGTTATATGTTTATATATGAAAACGTGTATGTATTTTCTAATAAGATACATTGACATGTAGGATGTCCTTTCTTTAGGATGAGATTGTAAGAAATCTTTCCTCTTAATGACATTCTCATAGGTAATAATTTCAAATTTTGTTTCCAAATAGCATCCTGCTCTTCTTTGCTTAGGACTTTCATTACATTTCCTGAAAATCATCTCACTCTTCTCTCTTTAGTTCTTTTTAAAGATAAATATTCAGTTCGTTTTTGGAGTTAGTTATCTCAGCCCATTAGATTCCCATTTGACGTTTTCCTCAAAGATATTTCAGGGACATTAATTGTATATATTCCTACCCTGTTATTATTATTTCATGCTACTCTCCACAGAAGTCAAAGACATTGACTTCCTCTATACATTCTTCTCTCCCATACTGATCGAACTCCTATGCCCTTATCATCTCATCTACTGATAGCAGAGGGAGTAGTTTAATCTTATCAGCTACTATGAGGAAGGCAGTTGAAGCTGATTACTTGCTTAAAGACTTATAATCTAGAGACCATAAGGATTTCTACTCTGTCTTTCAGGGACACTATGAGCCAGAATTAACATAACAAGAGTGGGCAATTGAGTTTGTTGATTTGATTCTTATTTTATTTGCTGTTTTCTTTATTTTTTCCCCTGTATGTCAACACAACTCTGATGGAATCTAGGGGAAACTTGAGTAAGCCTTGGTGATCTCCCCTTCAGGATCTGCACTCAGTTTCAGTAACAACTGTGTGTCCTATGTATGTAGTTTCCAGGGTAGGGCTTTCAGTGGGTTGCACAATTTAACCTGATGGTGGCAGAGAGAACTATGTTCCACGAAGAGTTGATTGCCCATCTCTAGAAACAGGATGAACTGAAAGTGAGGGGGTGTCAGTGTGAGTCCAGGCACACTCAGGATCCAATGAGCACAGGCACCAGCATCTGAAGTCAGTGCAGGTTGATTGTCAGGGTGAGTTTCCTGTTGTGGTTTTGAGATTCATTTCCATCTCTAACTTTTCCAGGGGAATCTCTCTCTATAATTATTCTGCATCCACCCCTGCTATCTATGAATTCAAAAGTTGTATTGAACAAGTAAATAGCCTCACTCGCAGGAAAACCAGTCCATTAACCGCATGAAAACTCAGCTTTTCTGGCATTACAGAGTGAGAGTTCTGATTAATTTCAGCGAAAACTCTGTAGAATTCTCTCTCAGACTTGAGTCAGAGAGCATGCAAGGGGCCATAAATTTAAGTGTTTGAACACCAACTTGTCAAACCAACAGAGATGCCTTCAGGAAAGACCTGTGCTTTGATTTGATTCTGAAACAACAGACTCATGGCAAAGACTGCAGTGCAATCCTCTAATTCCGAAACGCTGAGTTTTGAGTTAAAGACTAGTGAGTGGTCAGTATGTATGGTCAGTAACATATGAAAGTATAATTTGGTTCACAACCGCTGTGCTCCTTCATGCAGAAGTGGGTCAAACCCAACAATGATCTGAAGATTTATTTGTCCTTTTCTATTTTCTTTTTTTCCTTCTTTTTTTTTTCAACTCGGACAACTATTGATTCATGCTGTATCATTTATATTTCCAATGGAGCATGTCCACATTATCAATCACTCTGTTAAAGAGCATGTGTTAGTTATTATCCTGCAAGATGCAGGGACCAATCAGGGAAAAATCTGTGCTGATTTTCCTGGGAAACACCTGTGTGAGAAAAAATCAAGAAGAGGCCAGGAGAGAGAAAAGGAATTCAGTCTATGAAAGGAGGACAAATGGGTTTCAAAATATTCACAGAGAAATGGAATTAAACAATAATGGATTGTTTCCAGTAACTTTGGAAGACTACTTGTGTGGTCTTGAGGGAAGAAGAGAGAGGGGGTATGCTTGGCAGAAATTGTATTAACTATTGTGCAGTTCAAGGAAAGTTCAGTATGGCCATTGGATGTTCTAATTGAAAAATCCACCTTTGAAAATGATATACAATCTCTTGTGCTGCTGGACTTTCTGTGGGGGCTCCCCTCTGGGCTTGAAACATCTGCATAATATTGGCAATGGATTTCATGACCCTTTGTGACCACTGTAGTTTTCCAAAATGAAGGAGGCATCATCAGGCCTGACGGATTCTTGATCGATGTTTTTGAAGATAACCTGGTCTTATTTTTTCCTCTTAGAATACACATAGATGGTTGGATTATATTTCTTCTATTGGTTATATTGACTTGGGTATTTCTCACCCTAGAGAGATTTCTCACCCTACAGAGATAATTTCCAATCCTTTTTAAGACCAATGCTTCTATCCTCTTCTCCTGGGAATTTTATTACCTGCACTGGAGACATTAAAGCTCTGTGTCATTTAACATCTTATATTTATTGTACATTTTATCATGAATGTTGGGTTTTTACTAAGAACATACCACAAGTAATTTTATTTTTGTACAATCTTCAATCTAGATGGACTATTCTGTGTTTTCTACAGAAAGTGAACATATTTCTCTTTACAAACAGTTTCATAATTAGCACTGTGATAGACACACCACTCTATCTGTTGAAATCTATTACATGGCTCATTTTGCTTTAGCATCAATATAAATGTAAGACAAGTGTATCAGTGCACAACGATGAAAATAATGAAGTCATTTTTAGGAAAGTTACCAAAAGCATGCTCCTTTATTCCTGCTTACAGCTCAGAAATGAGGTTAAAGCTTCTCAGCCCAGGTTAGGAGTGTGATGGGATTGAGATGGGAAAACACTCACTTACAGTCAATCCAAAAAATTTTAAACGTTCATTAAATATTTTTTAAGTTGAGTTTCTCCCTATATTTTTAGGTTATGACATAGCATTCCGTTTGACTCAATGTTCAATTTGACAGATGCTATTTGAGAGGTGAGCCGTTAACACCCACCATCAGGTCCCTGTGCACATGAAAACTGACAAGCTGCATCCACAAAGATTACATTCTAGGGAACCATATGGGTTCAGTTCTAGTCTGTAGTAAAGAATGACCTGGAGACAAAATGGTCAAAACATTCACAAAAATAACGTGTCACGGTATATATTAAAGTTAATGTCTCCTCCAATTTTGAAAGTACAGTTAACCATGCCATCGGCAGCTAACTAATAAGGAGAATTCTGAATTAATGTTAGCAGTGACTTAATTCACACTTTATGTGGAATAGACTAGGAAGCAAACATAAGCAATTCACAACTTAGGTCTAGAGAGACTGACTTAGATATGCCTGCAGGAATTGGGTCCAGGAGCAAGGAAACGTCTCGTTATCAAGTATGATGTAGTCTGGATACTTCCTAAATAATTATTAACCTCATGTCATTTTTCTGGTACTCAGTATTCTGAATTCTAATCTTAGTCAGCTGTTTATTGACTAAGTCAACAAATTAAGGACAAATTTTCTCTTTATGATACTACTTAAGTATCATAAATAACTTTCACTTTGTTTTGAAAACTTGACAGATTTTACTCAAGCATCTTGCTTCAGGCATTACTTTCATTATGTTTTTGAAATTAATTAATTTCTATTTATGTTTGCTTTACTCACTGCTGCACCTGCTTTACTCTATTAGACTATGATCATCTCTTTAGTCTTCTCACTCTTTCTTTGCAGATTTCAATGTGCTCTGCAGAGCATTTTATCCAATGGTCTCCTCTCATATGAAAAAGGACTCTGTTTTATTCGGCACTCCATTTCCACAACCATGTGTCCTGCTCACTTCAGATGGACAATCTACAGCAATTTGTTAAGGAATGTTGATTGGTTGTGTGACTGAAAAATCACTCTGTTCAGTTTTTCAATATAAAATGAATCACGAAAACTTTCAAAAATGCTAACGAATTAAATTTGAGATGTCACAATGTGCTGCACAGACTAAAAACTAACTGCACGGAAAGGTCATGATCAAATGAGATTGATGTATTCAGATAAATGAGAATTTAATCTTAATATTTACTATTTCTGCACGGTGGAAACATGTATTTCCCTTGTTCTCAGAGCTGAGTCTTATGAGGATTTATCCTAATCTGGCAAGAGTTAGAAAATATTAATGTTCACTATACATCTATTTTCTACTCCTCAGAGGAGCAGATTATTCCCTTTCTAAATTGTGATCCACAATTGTTATGCTGGGAATCTGGATGGTGATGAAGTGAGAGAATGGGAATGTTCTGTGTGATCATCTGATTGGGCCTTGCTCTGTTATAGGACCTTCGTAGTGGGGCTCTGACCTTAACTTCATGCCTTTTCCATACTTTATATCTTCCCTGGTCGGTGTTCCTTTCCTTCACGGCAGTATCCATATTCTTTGCCTTTAACTCTTTATCACTGTTGACTATGCCTCTCCCCCTACTTAGGTGTCATGGGTAAGATGTGGGTGTGTGATTGATAGGGGGAATATTTCACCCCCAGCTTTGCAAAATTAATAAAAATGACCTTCCTCTGGTGAGAAATCTTTCAAGTTGAGAATGGTCTTCCTCTCCAGTGCCAGAAATATGAGGACTTGTTTTAAATGTTCACTGGAGAACCTGGACGGGTTTTACAGTTAGAACATGGGCCCCACTAATAACCAGCCCCAGTGTTTTCTCACAGTCTCAGTAATCAGTACTCAACCTCTAGAAATGTATCACATTTAAATGTACATACATATTTTTATTTTTCATATATATATATTATTGTGAAGATGGCATAAGAATAGAGTGTTTTATGCTGTTGTACATAGGGTAAATATGAGTTGAAACTGCTTCTGACTTGATGGCACCTAACAATAATATGCATTTTGTCTCCAAAGTTCACATTTAAAATGACAGGAATTATCAATGCTACTTGATTGCAAGTTCTTGCAGAAGTTGGCAGATGTCTTCAATTTCTTCTTCTTTTTTTTACATTTTATTAGGGACTCATACAACTCTTATAACAATCCATACATATACACACATCAATTGTATAAAGCACATCCATACATTCCCTGCCCCAATCATTCTCAAAGCATTTGCTCTCCACTTAAGCCCTTTGCATCAGGTCCTCTTTTTTTTTCCCTCCCTCCTCACTCCCCCCTCCCTCATGTGACCTTGGTAATTTATACATCATTATTTTGTCATATCTTGCCCTATCCGGAGTCTCCCTTCCACCCCCTTCTCTGTTGTCCCTCCCCCAGGGAGGAAGTTACATGTGGATCCTTGTAATCAGTTCCCCCTTTCCAACCCACTCACCCTCCACTCTCCCAGCATCGCCCCTCACACCCTGGATTCCCTGTGCCTCCAGCCCTCGTATGTACCAGTGTGCAACCTCTGCCCTATCCAGCCCTGCAAGGTAGAATTCGGATGATGGTTGTTGGGGGGAGGAAGCATCCAGGATCTGGGGGAAAGCTGTGTTCTTCATCGGTACTACCTAATTAACCCATCTCCTCTCCTAAACCCCTCTATTACACAGGCAGAGTTGTGGTAATCTCCATGTGCAGAGATGTTATAGGGGGACTAGTGCAATGGGTGCCTCATGGCCCAAAGTCAATAAAATCTGATGAACATTTTATCACCCCTTCTGCTTTGTTCCCAGGTTCTTCTAGCTGAACCCTGGAAATCAGTGCCCTGGACTTTAAGTAAAGAGCATCCAAAGGTTAATGGTGTCTCTTGAGCTCTTAGCCCTTGAATTGTTTTAGGACCATCAGACAAGGAAATATTTTTATAAAAATGTGTACTATACTCTTCAAATTTTGCCAATTTTGTAGCGATATAACCGGATAGTATGGGATTTTGCTCTAATTTTTCTTTCACAGTGAGGATATTATGTTGTTTTTTTGAACAATTTATTAGGGGGTCATACAACTCTTATCACAGTCCATACATATACATACATCAATTGTATAAAGCACATCTGTACATTCTTTGCCCTAAACATTTTCTATTTTTTTATCCTCTTTTCTTTTTTTACATTTTACTGGGGACTCATACAACTCTTATCATAATCCATACATATACATACATCAATTATATAAAGCATATCCATACATTCCCTGCCCCAATCATTCTCAAAGCATTTGCTCTCCACTTGAGCCCGTTGCATCAGGTCCTCTTTTTATTTCCCTCTCTCCCCGCTCCCCCCTCCCTCATGTGCCCTTGGTAATTTATACATCGTTATTTTGTCATATCTTGCCCTATCCGGAGTCTCCCTTCCCCCCCCTTCCCTGCCGTCCCTCTCCCAGGGAAGAGGTCACATGTGGATCCTTGTAATCAGTTCCCACTTTCCAACCCACTCGCCCTCCACTCTCCCAGCATCGCCCCTCAAACCTTCGTACTGAAGGTATCATCCACCCTGGATTCCCTGTGCTCCGGCCCTCATAGGTACCCGTGTACAACCTCTGCCCTATCCAGCCCTGTGAGTTAGAATTCGGATGATGGTAGTTGGGGGGAGGAAGCATCCAGGATCTGGGGAAAAGCTGTGTTCTCAATCGGTACTACCTCGCACCCTAATTGACCCAACTCCTCTCCTGAACCCCTCTATGAGGGGATCTCCATTGGCCGACACTTGGGCCTTGGGTCTCCACTCTGCACTTCCCACTTCATTCGATATGGTATATATATATACACACACTCACACACACATACATATTGTACACACACACACATATATACACCTCACACACACATATATACACCTATACACATACATCTTTTTTTTTTTGCATGATGCCTTATACCTGGTCCCTTTGGCACCTCGTGATCGTACTGGCCGGTGTGCTTCTTCCATGTGGGCTTTTTTGTTTCTGAGCTAGATGGCCACTTGTTCACCTTCAAGCATTTAAGACCCCAGACATGATCTCTTTTGATAGCCGGGCACCATAAGCTTTCTTCACCACATTTGCTTATGCACCCATTTGTCTTCAGCGATCCTATCATGGAGGTGTGCAGTCAATGGTATGATTTTTTTGTTCTTTGATGCCTGATAACTGATCCCTTCGGGACCACTTGATCACACAGGCTGGTGTGTTCTTCCATGTGGACTTTGTTGCTTCTGAGCTAGATGGCCACTTGTTTATCTTCAAGCCTTTAAGACCCCAGTCACTATCTCTTTCGATAGCCGGGCACCATCAGCTTTCTTCACCACATTTACTTGTTCACCCACTTTGGCTTCAGCCGTTGCGTCGGGAGAGTGAGCATCATAGAGTTCCAATTTAATAAAAGAAAGTATTCATGCATTGAGGGAGTGTTTGAGTAGAGGCCGCAGATATTATGTTTTAATTAAAATTTTCAACTTTGGTTAGTCCTTTTAAAGTATCTTAAATATATATGTTGCAAACTAATTGAATTTATTTATAGAATAATATCAGACTTATGACAATATAGATAATATTCCTTAGATTTGTTTTTCTAATCAACTTCACATAACACAAGCCCCTTGAATGTTCAACGTTAGTGTTTGAGTAGTTGATTTTGTCACATCTCCCCTACGAGATGAGTGAAATTATAGGAGATGTGTGTAAGTGGATACGTCTGTACCAGTATGACCAGCTGTGAGCTCACTTGGTGAGATACTCCCACAATTAGCCATCAGGATTCCAGAATGCACTTGAGATGCACAGCTCAGCTATCACTACCTGTGATGCTCTAGAACAGCGGTTCTCAACCTGTGGGCCACGACCGCTTTGGGGATCGAAAAACCCTTTCACAGGGGTCACCCGATTCATAAAAGTAGCAAAATTACAGTTATGAAGTAGCAATGAAAAATAACTTTGGAGGTCACTACAACACGAAGAACTGCTCTCGAGTTATTGAAGCTTCCGATTATTTAGACATGATATAGACCAGAAATACATTCATGAATGTGAAATATATACACATACAAGTGTTCTATAGAGTTGAAGGTTGAATCCATCTCTGCTGTCACAGCATCAAGCAAGGATATTGTCATATAGGTTGCATCTAAACCACTGACAGCAAAGTGAACTCATGAAGGGGTGACTGTGGAGCTTCATTTCCCATTGACAGTATCCCTGGGTAAGACAGCACATGGGATGGAGAGAACACTGTGGCAGCTCCAGAGCCCTCACCTTCTGATTTATGTCCTCACAGGTGTGCATGCCCAGATGCAGTTAGTGCAGTCTGTCACCAACGTGAAAAACCTTGGAGATTGGTGACGGTGTCCTGCAGGACCTCTGGAAACACTTTCACCAGCTACAGTATAAATAGCGTTTGACAAGCACCAGGAAAAGGCTTCTGTGGATGGGCTGGATCAACACCCACGCTGGGAAATCAGCCTATGTCCAGGGATTCACACAGGGCTATGCCTTCTCCTTGGATGCCTCAGTCAGCACAATGACTCTACAGATTGTCAGCCAGAAGTCTGAGACACACGCTGTGAAACCCACATCCCGAGAGCGGCAGGAAACCTGGGGGAATGGCAGCTGTGCTCACTATGGCAGGGACTCTGAATATTTCTCTGAATCCTTTATTTACTAGGTATGCCCTTCGAGATGAAATACAAAGAAAATTACTTCCTGAAATTAGCATAACTTTCCTGTGAAATGAGGAGGAGGATAAACAATACCTTGGTATGCAGCCTTTGTTCAGCTCTCTGTGTAAATACTGCCATTGCAGCACTAGGAACAATGCAGACTCTATGAAGGGTTGATTCAACATCTCCAGAGACAATGACAAGAACACAGTTTATCTGTAAATAGAAGGTTAGAAAATGGAAGACAAGACCCTCTGTTACTCTGTGAGAACATGAGAGGAAGTCAGTGTGATCCCAGACACCAACTCCCTGCTCGGAGAGAGCTGGGCAGCAGGGGACGCTCAGGACCCACACATCACAGGACACACTCAGGGACAGGTGCACAGGGACAGTTTCAGGGCTGGTTTCCTGTTGTGGTCTGGGGATGCTTCTCCATCTCACGTTTCCCCCAAGGGTTTACTCTATTTTTATGACACAGGAATGCAATGTTAATGTACAAGAAATATGTAAAATCAGACCTATTGCATGTAGGATGTATAACAATGGAATTGAAATCTCAATTTAAAAAGTGGGAGGAAGGAGCAAATAAAAAGGACAATTTTTATTTATTAGGGTTATACCTTACTTATTGGTATGCTAAATTTGGCAGCAATTGCATTCTTCAAGTAAAGCTTGATAATAGTTGTATTGATTGGATTTCCTTGAAGGCATATAATCCTATCACAGACATTATTGTATTTCATGATGGGTTTAGCAAGATCCTTTCTGACAATGACTGCCATGCCGTTCTCTTGACTGTGCTTTTCCCAACATAGTAAATCCTATGTTTTTCTGTTCAAATTGGTCAATACCAGTCAGTCGATTTATGCTCACTAATGCCTAGGTTACCAATCAATATTCTTGCACCCCATTTAATTTTTGACCACTTCCAATTTCCCTGAATTCGTAGTATGCTCTTTACAAGTTCTGGTATTAGAAGGCTTTTGTAGCTGTTTCGCTTTACCTTACTTAAGTCATGCCCCATCAGCAAAGGAAGATCCTGACGGCTCCACTCCCAAATCACGTCATGATGGCCTACTCCCCTCCAAGAAATCGGCCTCTCTTCAGTCACATTTTGAGTGCCCTCGAACCTGAGGGGCCCATCCTCTGGCAGTAGCTTCAACAATTTCCTACTTCCTTGGCTTAAGCTTTTAATATTCGACAATACTTCAAAGTTATGCATAAGGTTTTAGCAGCATCTTCCTCTTAAGAGGGCAGAGGGGTCCTTCTGCATTGTCTGTTCTTAGTCTGGAAGCTTTGCTGAAATCTGCTCCCTTTGGGTGACCCTGCTGGCATTAGATATAACACTGATATATCTTCCAGCACCTCAACAAAAAGAGCCATGACAGTATCATGAACTAACAGACAGATGGTGAGAATATAACAGCATTTCTTTACTATATATCAAGCAAGTTCTGGATAATATTTTAAATGCAATAAATAAATAACAGCATAAGTGCAACCAAATAGTGGAATATTTCAGTTCAACATTCTCTATTATGAACTTAACATTGAAATAGAAATCTATAAGGACATCAAGAATCAAATAAGTAAACAAATAAACAAGTCTAGCAAACTAAAATTAATAACCAATATATAGCATACTCCACCAAGAACCAAACATATTTGCTCCCATTAAGCTGGGGTTTATTTCAGAAATAAAGTTAAGCATGAAATTGGTGGAAATATAAACAGAACTATAAATAGACAGACAGATAGATAGATATAGATGACAGATACAAGATATCGACAGTATTGACAGAAAGTAGATGATAGCTAAATCGATAGTTGAGTAGATTTGTAAACCAATTAATAGATATTCAGCAGATATAGGAAAATATATAGATGGATGAGAGAGAGAGAGAGAGAGAGAGAAAGAGAACCTTGTTCAACAGACTCCATTGTCATTGTGTATTCAGGTTCAGGGTTTGGGCTAAGTCCATGCAGATGGTGTTCAGACAACACTCTTGTCTATCCTGAGATAAATTGGAGACTAATTGCACAAACCACAACATGAGGTGTTCCATCAGGAGTAAGCTGTTGTACGTGGATGCTATAAAACAATGACTCACTCGTCGAGATTATCTCAAGTAACTGGGTCCTCACAAAAGAAATATACCACTTATTTGATGCATGCATGGATGGCGATACAAGTAGGTCAGGGAAGCTATGTGAGACCAGATTGTAAGCACCACGAAGGGAAGCTTGGGATGTATGGCACAGGGTCTCAGGCCAAATAGGGACATGACCCTCATTCAAGACTCAGTGCATGGGGAGGAAGATACAGATTTTCTAGCCGAATTTGGGGGCCTTCCCTACCCCATTTTCCCCTGTGTCATGGTTTTTAGTCCTCATCCTGCTTCTGAGAACCAAGATTTAGATGTTTTTAGCATAACTGTCAACCCCAGAGAACAGAGGGAGGAGAATGAAGCATGGAAGTAGGACATCTTCTCTGGGTCCTGGCTTGTGTCTTGGGATACCACAAGTGGACACACCACAATCCAAGGTGCTCTCTGCCCACCAGAGGAGACCTGAAGGGAAAGTGTTCTAATGTTATTTTCTCTTTACTTTTCCTTGTGAATTGCATGAAGGTATACTGAGGAGATTAGTGTTCATTCAACAATTCATACACTTTTGTTTCATTTCATTGTCTACAATACACACAAACTCCTGTTACAATTACCTTTTCTTGTCAAACATTCTGAATTTTCCCTGGATAAGTGATGCCCTTTTAAACTCAGAAGTTTGATTATTCTAAGGTAATTGTAGCTCCCCAGGACTATTGCTCCCTTGTAGGCTTGCCGATTATTTGACTGGAAGTTTTTCCGAGGCTGTGAGTTTGGTCCCAAACCTGAAGGGATGCTGACAGCCATAGTCTCAGGACTTCCACAAGTCTACCCAACCAGGAAGCCTAGTCTTTGTATTTTTATTTTCTTTGTGTGTGTGTGCGTTGTTTCACTTATTATCCCACTCCTCCCAAGAACTTCTAATGCTATCTTTTCCAAACAAGTGGGTACTGATAGCAAGGCACCATCTATTGCTTCTGGTCTTAGAGTTCAGGATACTCATGTCCATGATTCATTACAGCATTGGACTAATAATGGTTTCCATGTGTCTTCAGTGATCATCACTCTGGAAAGGGAGAGACAATTAGCTACACTTCATGTGATTTAAAGTCTCTAATCACTACCCTCAAAACCCAGATGTAGAACATTGTCTTTATGGGCTGTTATGTCAACGGTTCTTGGTGTTCCCTGAGCCCCAAGGCCTCCTTAGAGAGAGAAAAGTTAACCTACTGATTGTTTCCTTTCGTTCAGATCAGAGCAGATCAGAGAAATATTTAGGACAGATTATGAAACTGATGAAGATGAAATATTCTCCATGTTGTACTTTTAACTTCTCTTCTGAACTAGCTCCACTGTCAGAGAGATGGTGACAAGGGCCAGGTTGACCATGAGTATTCAGAGTGACACACTCATCTTTGGCTTTAATCTGCACAGATTTGTCTGACACTCTGAGTAAAGCTGACATTCCCTGAAATTTGTCTCCTCTCCTCAGGAAGCAGGAAGCACAGGGGAGACTGGGCACTGGGAGACACCTGAGAGGTCTATTCAGAAGGGGCCATTCAGGCTATCAGATTTTTCAAAGTCTTCACTAAGAATACAGGGTCACTTTTTATGCTGGACATCATTCCCCACAGACAGTAAGGAGGGACCATCTGTGAGGCCCCAGGCTCCTTGGGCTGCAGATTCACACTGGGTTTAAAACCACTCCTCCCCGGTGTAGATTGAGAGATGCACTGAGTGGAGAGCCACCGTTCAAAACTCTCCATGCGTGAGGTGCTAGTGCCAGTGTTCTCTCTCTCTCTGTCTCTCTCTGTATACATGTGTGTGTTGTGGGATGTTATTAGGATCCAGTTCTTCCCTCCCTGCGGTCCCAAGACCCGCACCTCCCCCTGCCTTGGGTTTCCAGGGTTGTGAGGCTGGAGGAGTCTGACATGGAGGGCAGGACAGAAATATGCAAAGTGGAAGACATCCATTTTAGACCCACAGGCTACCTCCACAGGGGAAGCTCCCTCATCACCCAGCTGGTGACCTTAGTGTGATTGCTTTCCATCCTCCTTGCAAGATGGGTTCTGCCACCCTACCTCTCCTCATTGCTCTTTTCCCAGGTCAGGATTGCCACAGGGTTCGAGATGAATAGAGGTGTGTGTGTGTGTGTGTGTGTGTGTGTGTGTGTGTGTGAAGAGGAAATCTCTGAATCCTATCTCCACACGTGTGTGTGCTCAGGTGCAGCTGGTGCAGTCTGAAGTGAAGAGACCTGGGGAGTCTTTGTGGATCTCCTGTAAGACATCTGGATGCAGCTTTACTGGAAGCTGGATCGGCTGGATTAGGCAGACACCTGCAAAGGGCTTGGAATGGATAGGAATTCTTGACCCTAGTGAGGCTGACACCAGGTCCAACCCATCCTTCCAAAGAAAAGTCACCATCTCCACAGACAACTCCATCAGCACCATGTCCCTGCAGTGAAACAGCCTTAAGGACACAGACATGGCCATGTATTGCTGTGCAAGAAACACAGTGAGAGAAACTCCTTCCTGAAAGGGGCAGAAACCCTCAGCCCGATGCAGCTGCAGAGCAGGAGTCTCAGAGGCATCTGTCAATCCAGCACCAGAGGACACAATGTCTGCTGTGTCCTAGAGAGTGAGAACAAGAACACAGGCCACTGACACGACAGGGAAATATCTCCCCATGTGGGGGCAGTGATGCCTCTTACTGGATCGGGGTTCTCTGGAGTGGCTCACTCTGTGGCTTCTGAATAACCACACGGCTATAGAGCAGATGAGGTCAGGTTTCTTCACGATATTTTCAGAGTTCAGCCCTTGCTTGAGGAATGAGCAGGTGCATTGCTGTAATAGGAAAGAAATTCCTAACCTCAAATTTCCTGGCCTCTTTTCTCACCAAGGCCATTCCAATTATTACTAGAACTTCTTCCTGACAAGTAACTGAGGTATCTTATTGTCAACATGGCTGATAAACACATGTGGGGTTAATTGAAGGGCGGAGGGATAAATGGTTCAGTGAGCCTCGCCTTTGTAGTTCTCAGGTCTCTTGCCTGTGATGACCGAACCAGCGTGCAGATGCCTTAGCAGTTCCCTGCTTCAGCTTGCAAGACTGACTTCCTGCAAGACATCCCCAAGGAGAAGCCACATGAACCTACCCCGATGCAGCCCTGGGTGCTGGAGCACCCGTGTGGAGAACCCTGTGTGCGCTGAGTTGCTTACACATTCACTGACTCAGCTTTTCTCCTACAGTTGGCATCATTGTGTCCGTTTTGTGAGATGGAGGTGGACTTTGTGGATTGGTTTTGGACATATGAGTTAATGTTGGTCTTGTGGGCTTGAGAAGCACTGGGTTGGGATGTTTTCTTGATGCACACTTACCCTTTATATAAAACTCTCTTATACATTAGTTTCTATAGATTTGTTTCTCTAAAGTGCCCAAACTAACACAGTAGCGATGGTCATTTTTGCGTTCTAACTGAATTCAGTTGCCTGCATTCAACTTGATTCAAGAAACAGCTTTGTAGAAACTTTAAGGTGGAGTGGTGGCATTTGCAATTAGAAAACTACTAATGGATCCCAGACCTTATACCAGCCAGTTACACTCATGGGGAAATACTTCATATAGTTTCCTGGTTAAAAGTGATCTCCCCAGGAGGAGATTAGACCCTGCTGAGCCAGGATGGACTTGGTTCAGAAGTGTCTACATCCTTCCTCTCCCTCTTTCTCCTGAAGATACTGGTCCTACCTGAGGTCAGTGTCAGGGAAGGGTATTTTGGATTGATTAGATTCAGGTAGCACACAGGGAGAGGCCATGGTGTACAGAGACCTCTGACTATAAGTCACTGTATTAGTGACTTTGACCCTTCAAGGAAACAGTTCTCCCTAACTCCGACCTCTGTGAGCATTGAGGACACATCTGTTATTACTGTGCACGTGGACACAGAGAGGGCAGTCAGTGTGGCCCTCACATAAACTATACTGCAGGACAGCTCTGATACCGGACTGCACAGACCGTTCAGAGCAGCAGGTGGCACTCAGGACAAACAACAAGCCCAGGATCCAGGAGCAGGTACAGAGCTGAAATAATGTGGGGCTTTCTGCAGTGTCTTGAGTTGGTTTTGTTCCCACAGCTCTCAAACAGGTTCAGTGGAAACTCTGTTTACAATCGTAGGGAGTGTACTAGTGTCTCCTTAATGGTAACAAAGAAACTCTCACTGCCATGTAGTTGATTACGATCCAAAGTGACCCGATGGGACAGGTTTAAACTACCCCTGTAAAAGGTATTTGCATATAAGTGTTTAGTCTTGCAAAATTCTCTCATGTGATCTGCAATTTTATTTTTTAGTTTCACCTTAGTTAGTTGAAAGTATATAAAATACGAGTGATTTATATAAACAAACCTGGAGTTCGCATGAAAGTACCAGCATGATAGCCAGTGAAATAGGCCCCATGGGGCAGAGATACAAAGAGGGGTGGTGATGTTGAAAGCTAAGTATCCCCAATAAAATTTTTTAAATAGAAAGAAAGAAAGCTAAGTATTGGGCTTCTAACCACAAGGTCACTGGGTTGAAATCCAACATCCTCCCCTCAGGGACTGTACTATCGTCTCTTAAATTCCAACAAAGAGAATGTCCCTTAACAAAGGGCAGGAAGACAGTAAAAGCACTACAAGTTGGTGCCCTTTGAAAGTGAAAACTTGCCAGAAACGTAAAATGCAAACATTATCCACAAAATAAGTGATCGAAAAATGGTAAACTTATTCCCTGTCAGTGGTGGAAAATTTGTGGGCTGAGGGTGTAGGGGGTCAGGCAGCCCCACTAGGTCCCTGCTGCCATCAGAATCATTGTATGTTTATTCACTGCACAGGGTGGTGTCTATTAACAATATTTCATCCTTCACTGCCTAAAAATTGAATGACTTTCTAAATCATTAGTATTATGAGGAAGGTAAAAACAAGTTATTTTGGTTTTATGTTGACATTTACTTAGAGAACTGACTCTTTTTCATTAAGTGAACTTTTGCATAAATGCTATGTTTCTGAAAGCTACTGCAACTTGATATCACAATTACAAAGTCTTTAAGAATAGAAATATGTTTTGTTGAATATGGAACTAGAAGTTAAAATTCAAGGCCAGCTCTAAGGGAAGGCTTTATGACTGTTAAAAAAATTCATTTGATTAATGATAATCTTTTCAATTAATAGTTTAAAAGTATAAAACTAGGAAAGTTAGACCTTAATCCTATTAAGAAAAAAACATACAGTAAAGTGCTTAGATGTTAAAACAAAATACAAAGGCAAAATAGTCTAGAATAAAATAATGGACTTTATATTTGTGTTTGTTTGTATGTCTTTATGACTATGAGATTTCAGATAAAACCATAAAATCATGATGCATTAATGAAAAAAATAAGTTCAATAGCATTTGGACTTTTTGCAATTATAAATGTTATGAAAAGCTAGATATTTTAATAAACTATGTGTAACCTTGAAAAGACTGGGAATTCCAGAACATTTCATTGTGCTCATGAGGAACTTGTACATGGATCAAGAAGTAGGTGTGTGAACAGAACAAGGGTTTAAAATCAGGAAAGGTGTGTGTCAGTGTTGTAACCTCTTTTCATACTTGTCCAAGCTGTATGATGAACAAATAATCAGAAGAGCTGGCATATATGAAGAAGAATATGGCATCAGGACTGAAGAAAGGCTTATTAATAACATGTGATATGAAGATAATACATTCTTGCTTGCTCAAAGTGAGGACTTGAAACACTTGCTGATGATGATCAAGGATTGCAGAGATTATTATGTATTAGGATTCAATGTAAAGAAGACCAAATGATGAGGGCCATATTCCAATTATTCCAATTCTGCTGTTGTTTCTGATAACTGTTTATTTTGAACTGACTTTGGAAAGTCAGCATACTTCATGAAGACTACAGACACCCATCTTCCTCCCAGGTGCTCTCACAACAAGCAGCCAAGAAGAGCATTCACTCTCTCTCTCCTAATAGCTCAAGTCAAAGCAAAACAAAAAAAAGTGTTACACGACTCAGTCTTTATAAGTGGCCTTGATTCTGCCTTGTCTGCTTGAGCCAACTGTAGTAAAGTTCAAAGTATTGGAATTTTCTTTTAAGTTCCAGGATCCTACTGCATTTAAACTCTGAAAATTGTCTTACTTTGTGGAACTTTGTGAATCCTTACAATTATTATTGTGCATTCCTAGATTGTTTCATTCCTTCAATAAACCCTTTAATTTTTAACTGAAGCTCCTGTTTGGCTTTGGAATGAAGAAGAGAAAAGTAAATAATATGTTCATTTCTTGACAATAGATGTCTACCAATCACTATCAAGTTCCTAAAAAGGAAGAAAACAAACAATAAATAACAATAAACTGACCATTTTTTAGCAAAATGTAGTAAACATCAAGGGATTCAAAAAGTTATCTTCAATAACTAATTTTTGTGGCAAGATTATATTTGTTTGAATATAATAGCGAAGGAGAATCTGACTACAGTGTAAGAACAATTATGAACATTGAGCATTCTGTTTGAGGCCATGCCCTAACCTGCTTAACTTTATGTAACAATGTAAATTCCACAGCTTGTACAAAGAACCTCCCCTTAGGACACGAGATGAGGCCACAGGATGTTAGAATACCCCATTTATTGCCTATAATTATTCTGAATTTTCTTTCCCAATCCCCTGTCTCTCTTGAGCCTTTCCTCACAGGAAAATATCACATTATACCAAATGACTATCCATTTTGACCAAAAGTGGCCAGGCAAACATGTCCAGTATAGATATTCCCAACCTTCAGGTCACAGATAACTTGGAACGGAAGGACTTTGTTCAAGGAAGCAAGTCACCAAAAAGACATCATCACACCAAATAAAAAGACATTTGGAACCAAGAAGTAGAAAGAGTCCTATCTTGTTAAGAATCATAACCCCAGGTAGGGACAGAGGGGCAAAATGAGAAGCCGATACTAGGCATCAAGTAGAAAGAATATTTTTTGAGAACGATGATGGCAACAAATGTGCAAATGTGCTTGAGACAATGGCTGGATGAATGGACTGTGCTAAGAGTTGTACAAGCCCCCAATAAAATTATTTTTTTGTAAAGAATCATAACCGTGGACATCAAGAATCTCAACAGAGCCATAGTAATAGAAGAAATAGAAAAGGGTATCAAGGGATTACCACCAAAAAATCCCCTGGACCAGATGGCTACACTGGAGAATTCTACCAAGCATTCAGGGAAGAACTAATACCAATCCTACAGAAACTTTTCCAGAACATAGAAAAATATGGCAAACTCCTGGACTCCATCTATGAAGCTAGTATAACTCTGATACCCAAACCGGGCAAGGATCCCACAAGAATCGAGAACTACAGACCAATATCCCTAATGAACATTGATGCAAAAATCCTTAACAAAATACTAGCCAACAGAATACAAAAGTACATAAAACAAATAATTCACCATGACCAAGTGGGATTCATACCAGAGATGCAGGGATGGTTCAACATACGAAAGACCATTAGTATTATTCATCATATTGACATGAAAAAGTATAAGAACCACATGATAATATCAATAGACGCAGAAAAAGCATTCGACAACATCCAACACCAATTCCTGTTTAAGACACTAGCGAAGATAGGAATGGAAGGAAAGTTCCTCAAGACAATACAAGCTACATATGAAAAACCAACAACCAAAGTGGTAGTCAATGGAGAAAAGACTAAAACAATCCCACTGAAAAAGGGGAAGACAAGGATGCCCCTTGTCCCCATTCCTATTTAATATCATGCTGGAGGTTTTAGCTAACAGCATAAGGCAAAGATGTGACATCAAAGGTATTCATCTGGGGAAGGAAGAGGCGAAACAATCGTTATTTGCAGATGATATGATTTTATATATGGAAAATCCCACAAGTTCCACAAGGGGAGTACTGGAAGCAATAGAGGAGTTTGGCAGAGTGGCAGGATACAAGATCAACAAACAGAAGTCCATCGGACAGTTATACACATCAGATAAGACCACAGAAGAAGAGATCAAAAAGGTGGTACCCTTCACAATAGCCAAACACAAATTGAAATATCTAGGGATACACCTGACTGAAAAAACAAAAGATCTATATAGGGAAAACTATAGAACACTATTACAAGAAACCAAGAGCTACTTCAACAAATGGAAGAATATCCCATGCTTTGGATTGGGAGACTTAATATAGTTAAGATGTCAGTTCTGCCAAAAGCACTATATAAGTTTAATGCCATCCCAATACAATTACCATCATCTTTCTTCAAAGAAATGGAAAAACTGATTACCAACTTCATATGGAGAGGGAAGAAGCCCAGAATTAGCAGAGAAATCCTCAAGAAGAAGGACACAGTGGGAGGGCTTGCTTTACCTGACTTTGGCACATACTATGCACAACAGTTCTCAAAACTGCATGGTATTGGTACAATGACAGATACTCAGACCAAAGGAAAAGAAACTGAAAACCCAGGAATAAAAGCATCAGCATACACACAGCTGATCTTTGATAAGGGCCCCAAAAATATCAAATGGGAAGCCGATGCCCTCTTTAACAAGTGGTGCTGGGAAAAAATGGATATCAACCTGCAGAAAAATGAAGCAAGACCCTCATCTCACTCCATGCACAAGAATAAACTCAAGGTGGATCACAGACCATGAAGTTAAACTCCAAACTATTAGGGCCATCAATGAGGGAATTGGGACCAACTTGAGAACTTTGGTGCAGGGAATACACAGGCTATCAGAAATAGGGAAGGACACAAACACAGAGGTGGCACAAATTGACAAATGGGATATACTGAAGATAAAACACTTGTGTACATCTAAAGAATTCACCAAGAGAGTAATAAGAGAGTCCACAGACTGGGAAAACATCTTTAGCAATGACACATCAGACAAAGGCCTTATTACTAAAGTCTACAATACTCTGCTAGCTTCCAAAAAGAAAAAACCAATAGCCCACTTGCAAGGTGGGCAAAGGACTTGAACAGAAATTTCACAGGGACAGAAATCCGAATGGCCCACAAACATATGAGAAAATGTTCCCTATCTTTAGCCATAAGAGAAATGCAAATTAAAACAACAATGAGGTACCACCTGGCACCCTCAAAGGTAGCCCAATTCAAAAAATCAGAAAGCAACAAGTGTTGGAGGGGTTGTGGGGAGACAGGAACTCTCATCCACTGCTGGTGGGCCTGTAAGTACGTACTGCCACTATGGAAATCAATCTGACGATAGCTAAAACAGATGGAAATAGAGTTACCATATGACCCAGCAATCCCCCTACTGGGCATATACCCAGAAGAAGCAAGAAACAAACCAAGGCCAGACATCTGTGCTCCAATGTTCATTGCGGGACAGTTCACAATTGCAAGGAGCTGGAAGCAATCCAAAATTCCATCAACTGATGATTGGATTAAAAGACTGTGGTATATACATACAATGGAGTACTCCGCATCACTAAAAAGCAGTGATGAACGTATGAGGCACATAGCGGCATGGGAAGAACTGGAGGAAATCATGCTAAGTGAAGTAAGTCAGGCACAAAAGGACAAGTACAACATGAGCCCGCTGAGGTAAGTATTAAAAAAAAATTTTTAATGCAAAAGTGGCATAGGGGAAAAAGCTACTGTACACAAACATTTTGGGGGTGAAGACTGTGTAGTATGGAAGAGACCAGACCAAAACCAGGGATGCACATGGTAGACAATGGTTAAGGAGGTGGGGAAAGCAAAATAAAAGAATGAATATAAGGAACAAAAGGGGAGTGGGGGCATGGGGCACTAATCCACCCAAGGGGAGGGTATTGTTTATATCTCCACAGGGAAAGTGGGACCAGACTTCAACCCAGTGCTGCAAGGTGTGAATGCAATATCCCGGGGTGGAGTAGGGAACCAGTGGAGAGGTCTGGGAGGCTGGCCCCAGCACCATAAATTAAGTGGATTCCTGCCCCTCCCCCGAAAAGAATTTGTTCCAAAGGGCGTCATTGACTCTGCAGCTCCGGAGATGGACATATCTGATCAGAGCCCACGGGAGCAGATGAAGGGGCAGGAGGAGAGAGTGGAACACAGCCTGGCCCACCAGGCCGTGAGGATGATATTCCTGAGTATAGTAGCCAGTCCACAGAGAGAACAACATGGCTGGCCCCACTATGAGAAATGATGCCACCCAGTGACTAAGGGCGATACAGGGGACAGCACCGGAGACACAGTGTGGGAATTGCACCTGACCTGATCCCACCACATCGAGCCAAAGCACTGAGGGAGTGAAGCGGAACAGCAAGGGTATGGAGTGGCAAGGTCCCCAGGGAATGCTGAAAGTGGACTTTGGGGCCAGGGCTTGGTGCCCCAACAGACTGGACTGGAAAACGCTCCTAAGGGCCAGCAAATGATCCCTGAACTAACTACAAGCTTTTCTCTTGTGAAGTGTTTTGTTTTGTTCTTTGTCAGTGGTTTGTTTTTGTTGTTTTGTTGTCTGGTTGTATACTGTTGCTTTGTTTTCCTCTGTCTTGTTTTCGTGCATGTTAGTGTCTCCACAGGTCTGTATGAATAGGACAGGCTGGATGAACTCTCTGGAGGAAAAACAACAAGACCGACAGTTCCAGGGGAACTTAGGGTGGGGGAGCGGTAGGGGGTAAGGAAGTGGTGTTAACAAACACAGGGACAAGGGAACAACATGGGACCCAAAATGGTAGTGAGGGGGGAGTGGCAGGCCAGGTGGGGAATGATCAAGGGTAAGGTTGCATAGAGAAGAGGTATAGCTATACCCCAGGTGGGGACAGGGCATGGTAGTGGGGCATGAGGAAAGTCAAGAGAGATGGAGGAAGGAGCTGGGAGTCAAGGGGAATTTATGGAGGTCTAGACAAAGACATGTACATGCTAATATATATAGGAGGATGGGGAAATAGATCTATGTGTGTATATTTATAGGTTCAGTATTAAGGTGGTGGAAGGAGCTTGGGCCTCTACTCAAACACTTCCTCAATGCATGAATACTTTCTTTTATTAAATTTGCACTCTATGATGCTCACTCTCCCGACACAACTGCTGAAGCCAAAGTGGGTGAACAAGTAAATGTGGTGAAGAAAGCTTATGGTGCCCGGCTATCGAAAGAGATAGTGTCTGGGGTCTTAAAGGCTTGAAGGTGAACAAGTGGCCATCTAGCTCAGAAGCAATAAAGCCCACATGGAAGAAGCACACCAGCCAGTGCGACCACGAGGTGCCAAAGGGACCAGGTATAAGGCATCATGCAAAAAAAAAAAAATATATATATATATATATATGTGTGTGTGTGTGTGTGTGTGTGTGTGTGTGTGTGTGTGTGTATACCATTGAGAATGAATGGGGAAGTGCAGAGTGGAGACCCAGGGCCCAAGTTTCAGCCACTGGAGATCCCCTCATAGAGGGGTTTAGGAGAGGAAATGGGTCAGTCAGGGTGCGATATAGTACCGATGAAGAACACAGCTTTCCCCTCGATCCTGGATGCTTCCTCCCTCCAACTACCATGATCTGAATTCTACCTTGCAGGACTGGATAAGGCAGAGGTTGTACACTGGTGCATATGGATGCTGGAGGCACAGGGAATCCAGGGTGGACGATACCTTCAGGACCAGGGGTGTGAGGGGCGATGCTGGGAGAGTGGAGGGTGAGTGGGTTGGAAAGGGGGAACTGATTATAAGGATCCACATGTGACTTCCTCCTTGGGAGATGGACGGCAGAGAAGGGAGGGAAGGGAGACTCCGGATAGGGCAAGATATGACAAAATAAATATTTGTGGATTATCAATGGCTCCTGAAGGAGGGGGGAGTGGGAAGGGAGGGGGAAAAATACAGAGGACCTGATGCAAAGGGCTTAAGTGGAGAGCAAATGCTTTGAGAGTGATTAGGGCAAAGAATGTACGGATGTGCTTTATACAATTGATGTATGTATATGTGTGGATTGTGATAAGAGTTGTATGAGCCCCTAATAAAATGTAAAAAAATAAAAGAAAATGATTAGAGCAAAGAATGTACAGATGTGCTTTATGCAATTGATGTATGTATATGAATGGATTGTGATAAGGGTTGTATGAGCCCCTAATAAAATATTTTTTAAAAGAATCATAACCCCACCATAATGCATATTCATGACAATCCCCGGTCCCTGTGAAATCTGTTTCACATCCATAATCCTTTACATTTACTTGTTGGTTTACTTGGCTAAATCTGTAAACCACTTCTACCATTTATTTTCAGGAGCTTTCCTTGGGGAATCTTCTGGCTGAGTCCTTACTTGATCCAAGTAAAGCAAGGCCCTTTCACTTTCATACATCTCCTGTCTTTTTTTCTCAGCAAGAGTGGTGCTACTTAAATGTTATACATTTCGTTTAGATGAGTTTGCTTTTCCCTTATAGAGTCGCTATGATACGGAATCACTTTAATGGCAGTGGGTTTGGGATTGGTGTTATCATAAAGAAGATGTGATAGGGACAGGAGGAAGGTCAAGGGAAATAAAGAGGTGGGAAGCAAAGGGCTGTTATAGAGGTCTAGATAAAGACATGTACATATGCAAATATATTTATATATGAGAATGGGGAAATAGATCTATGTGCAGATAATTATAGGTTTAGTATTAAGTTAGCAGAAGAACATTGGGCTTCCATTCAAGTACTCCCTCAATACAAGAATACTTTTCTCTATTAAAGTGGCATTCAATGATGCTCACCTTCCCTACACAACCGCTGAAGACAAAGAGGGTGAATAAGCAAATGTGGTGAAGAAAGCTGATGGTGCCCAAGTATCAAAAGATACAGCATCTGGGGTCTCAAAAGCTTGAGGGTAAACAAGGGGCCATCTAGCTCAGAACAACATAGCCCACATGGAAGAACACACAAGCCTGTGTGATCCCAAGGTGCTGAAGGGATCAATTATCAGACATCAAAGAACAAAAAATCATATCATTGGATGCACACCTCCATGATACGATCGCTGAAGACAAATGGGTGCATAAGCAAATGTGGGGAAGAAAGCTGATGGTGCCCAGCTATCAAAAGGTATAGTGTCTACATGGAAGCAGCACACCAGCCAGTGCCATCATGAGGTGTCGAATGGATAAGGCATCAGAATAGAAAACAATCTTACCATAGTGAATGAGGGGAGGAGTGCAGAGTTAAGACCCAAAACCCATTTATCAGCCACTGGAGTTACCCTTGAAGAGGGGTTTAGGGGAGGAATGAGCCAGTCAAGGTAGGATGCAGCACTGATGAAAAATACAACTTTCTTCTAGTTCCTAAATGCTTCCTCCCCCCGCTCCCCCACACGATCATGATTCGAATTCTACCTTGCAAGTCTGGCTAGACCAAAGGATATACACTGGTACAGATAGGAGCTGGAAACACAGGGAATCCAGGGCAGATGATACCTTCAGGACCAGCGGTGTGAGTGGCGATACTGGGAGGGTAGAGGGAGAGTGGGTTGGAAAGAGGGAACTGATTATAATACAAGGATCTACATGTGACCTCCTCCCTTGGGGACAGGCAACAGAAAAGTGGGTGAAGGGAGACGTCAGACAGGGCAAGATATGACAAAATATTAATTGAGAATGATGAGGACAATGAATGTACAGTTGTGCTTTACACAATTGATGTATGCATGGATTGTGATAAGAGTTGTATGATATGAACCCCTAATAAAATGATTTTGAAAATAAATAATAATGAAATAATAAAGTTAATTCTCAGAGTAAAACAAAATTTTTAAATTGAAAAAAAACAAAGAAGATAATGGGGTCGGATTTCCTCTTTTCAGTTTCTGAGCAGACTGGCATCATCACTACTTCATTCCTGGGGCTTCCAAAATGCAGAATATTTTATCAATTTCCAGGTAAAATATCAAACCTACTGAAAAACATTACATCATGGACAGGGTTCTCTAGGATCCACAGACCTTGTCCATTGTCATCAATTTCCTGTGGAGATTCTTCTGCCAAGCGGTAAATTGCCAGTGTCCAGCTCTGTCAGAGATAACCTGAAACAGGGTCTGAAGGTAGGGAGAGGGACTTTAAATAAAGAAGGAATAGAAGACAGAACAGAGGGGTTCAGGAGGACCGAACAGCTCAACAACCCTGGAGCTGCTGGCAATTTTATTTTTGCAAAAGCCTTCCTTATATACTAAACACAGTAACCACAACCTTGACTTCATCATCTGTTCCGGGCAGTTTGCCAGTCTGTTTATACAAAGCTTATTCATAACTAAAACAATATATTCCTCAAAAAACTTTTATATCTAGTACAGGATGAGAACACACAATCAAGGCTATCTGTTCCTCCAAGGATACTGTGAGATCAGTCAACTGGACACGTAGTCCTCTGATGTACACAGAAAGGCCAAATTTTCCAAACTGACTCAGGGGAAGATAGGGAAAGGGAAAAGAGTCCCCACTCCAATCCCTTAAAGCCCGGAGTAATTAAGGAAAATTCCCTACTCAGTCTCAACCAAAGCCAAGGAAGTAAGTGGAGAACTTCTTAGACGGAATCCCACAGTAAATTCTCTCTGGTAGTGTCCAGATTCCCCAAATGGCTTGACATAATAAGGTTTCCATTGCTTGTCATCAGTGATTATTTTCCCTCTTCCTAGTTGTCAAAGATTTGAACCCAGGATTGATGAACCCCTCACAGATTCTCAACCTAGTTTTTGCTTTCTCTGGTGACTGCTGAATTCCAGAGCTGGATCTGCCAAAACCTGCAGAAGTGGTTGGAGTAGTTGTGAGCAATATATTCTAGTGGCAGAAAACAGCTTCCCATCACTATGGAGATGGTACTCAAGCTCCCGAAGAATACCCACAAATCAGTTATCCTGCATCTGAGCTCAATCACACTGAGGGCACAGCTGTCCACTCATGTGGGAGAGAATCTGAGAGAGAACTGAGTGCCATCCCAGACACAAATATCACTGCAATCATGGCATTGATCTACGGTGATAACGTGGGGTGTGGAAAGCAGAGGGGCGACTATATTTCTGGGGCCTGGGCAATGTGGGAGGCCTGGGAGCAAGCAGCTTCCTGTTAGCATCTAGGGTTTCCATTCCCTCCAAAATATTTCCTCCCAGAATGCCGTCTTCTTAAATGTGTATTCCCAAACCCCAGAGATATTATAATTTTCATCCATTTGTAGATTTTATGCACACACAAAATTGTATGTGTGCGTGCATACCTGTTTTATACACAAATGCTGTTTGTCTCATTGAGAGCTATGGCATATATTCAATGTTTTTTATACCCTGGATGGCTGTATTGGAATGAAAAAAACAATGATCGCACAACATAACACTCTGTGGGACTCAACTGAAGAGAACTTAATGGTGAATTCATAGACACAGACATCTGTATAGTATAGAAATATGGCTCTGAAATTAAGTACCTCATTGCCCATCTAATGGAGCTACTAAAGATGAGCATGCCATATCACAGTTTAGCAGGGCAGGCAAGGTGGGTAGGAACTAATACATATAAAAACTCACATAAATGAAACAGAAGGCGCACAGAAAATAAACGAATTAAATGAAAAAAAGAGAAGACAAATTAAAGTGATAAAAACCCAGATTCCCTGCTCATGACAAAAAGAAAGAGGACTGGAATCTCTCAGATCAGAAACCAGAGAAGAGACACCATTCCACAGGTTTTATGGACATGTTTTATGAACAGCTTCATACACACAGTTTAAAAAAGTCACTGAATAGGGGAAATTCCTTGAAAGGCTAAAAAGAATCTAATAATGTCCCCACATAAGAAACGGATCATAGAGCTGCTCACTGTCATCATGCGTATCCATCGGTTGAGGGGAACGAGAGGGGATGCACTGTGAGCTCTCAGATGGCAAAGGCTGTTGTGTCTGCCATATACAGCTTATAACTTGAAAGTTACTTTATTAAAAATTAATAATGTGTAACAATCAAAGCAATACTTGGTACAGAACCTGTGTAAGGGCTCTGTTTTCCTATGAGAGTGTTTGTGTTTCTCTGAGTCTGAGGGAGAACAGGTGCCCATAATCTCTACTCATCCGCTTCTAAATATCAGAGAAGATGCAAATGTAGCTCTCTGCCTGCCGATAAACCAGCCACAGCCCCTGATTTGGGAGATCTCAGAGGACAGTCCAGCCTTCGGGTCTCTGCTGTTACCATTTCATGCCCAGGAGCTAGTCCAGAGGACACATCATTAATTTTGCAGCAACGCTGGCTTTCATTTTGGCTATTTCACATGGTAATTGTGCTGTACCCTGCTGTGTGTGTGTGTGTGTTTGAGAGAGAGAGAGAGAGAGAGAGAGAGAGAGAGAGAGAGAGAGAGAGAGAGAGAGAGAGAGAGAGAGATGGTGAGTGATTTAGTTTATTTAGGTCATCTGAGCACAGTGTCTCCTGCTTGCAGGTGGTCAGTGTGAGGTGCAGCTGGTGGACTTTAGGGTTGATATGCGAAAGCCAGAAGGATCTCTGAAAATATCCTGTGTAAATTCTGGATTCAGCATCAATAACAATGGCATGAATTGGGTCCTCCAGACTCAAGGAAAGGGCCTTCAGTGGGTCTCAAGCATTAAGACTGGTGGTGGTACACACTACATTGACTGCGTGAAGGGTCGATTCACCATCTCCAGAGACAACTCCAAGAACACACTCTATCTTCAAATGAACAACCTGAAAGCTGAGGACAGGGCCATGTATTATTGTGCAAGAGACACCCAATGGGGGGAAATCAGTGAGAGCCCAGACACAAATCTCCCCTGCAGGAAGGACAGTGGTCTCCAGGGGGCGCTCAGAACTCACAGAGCACAGGACTCAGACACAGGAGCAGGTGCAGCTGGAGCTTCAAGGCTGTTTTCTTGTGGGGATCTGCGGATTCTGCTAAATCTCGGTTTCCCTAGGGAATCCCTCTCTAATTTAAAAATATTAATTCTGTGACTACTTCCGGTATCTGTGAATTCAAAAAGTATATTGTAACGGGAGAATATAATCTGTCTTACAGCAACAAACAGTCTGCCCCTTAAGGACAGGAAATGACTCTGTTAGGGGTCCTTGCATCAGAGTTCTCATGACGCTCCGATAAATACTTTCCAATCAGACTCAGTGGAGATAGGAGACTGGGAAAAGGTAACTATTAAGTGCCAACATTGTTGGCTGCAAAGTTCACAGTATATTCTTCCATCACTTTGTGAGGTTTCCTGACAATCACTTATTCAAAATATAGAAACATCAATACATGCACACCATAGAAAGATATACATGCCTAAAAGTACTAGAGAGACCACAAAGCACATTATGACATAGACATGAGTGAAATTACACAAACACACACGCACAAACACAAAACAATGAAACAAAAACAAAACAAAAAAACACCTGCAGTGGAAGCTCCACTCAAACTTGGGCACTTGTCAGATAGCAGGAATTAGGAAATGGCAAATAGTTTCTGACATTCAGCAGTGTCCCAGGGTTACTTCAATTTCATAGTCTCCTGAAATGGTGTTCTCAAAGGAACCAAATTGTTGAACTTAAAGAAGAAAATCTCCAGTGTGGGTGGCACAGGTGATTGCTATCCTAAAGTCATGTGTTTCAGAGTATGATCATATGATTTCAAACTGTAAAAACAAGATCAGAGGAGGGAATGGTATTAGAGGTGCAATTCAGGGCTATCATTGTTGGACGTTCTCTTTGTTCTGGCTAAAGACTTCAGGCCTCTAGTGATGTGCTGTTGTTTTCCTTTCTCTCTTGGCATTGGTCTGACAAGGGGAATACAATCCTGCACTTTCCTTGTCAGCACCCTCAGGGGGATTCCAGGGTTATTATAGTTGATGATTGTAAGTTTGTCTGGAGTTCTGCTAAAGCGAAAGGTGATCAACTGATCTTCTGACTGCAGCATTCTAAGGGAAACATTGTGAACCTAGGTCTGACATGTGGCCTTACAAACATCCACGTTTCTCCCTCAAGGGAAATATGGGCCCAGGAGAAATTCCTGACCCTCTTCCAGGAAAGACCTTCTTCTTTTTTACCGCATCTGTTTCCCCCTCAGTTGCTATAGCTTATCACAGGTGACCATAACGTCCTGTTTTGGAGTTTTTAGCTTGTATATCTTGGTTTTTGTGTATTATGGAAGATAGGGGCTATATTCTGGGGGGGGGATCATATGGCGTCCTCTGTTTCTATTGGTCTCTGTGTGACTTAACCACTACACGTTATTCTGCTGATGAAAACCAGACTAGCAAAAGTATTCAACTCTAGGAGAGAGGACACACCCCATAGGATGTCCAGTTCTCCCCATTCACTGGAAAGGCAGGATTATACATAAGTCACAGTGGAATTTCTGAAGGCCTAAGATTCTCTTGTTGCAATATTAAATAGGAAAAGAAAAATGTGTTGAACAAAAGAGTGAAACCATGGATGTTGGTTTCCTGATCGGATGTCTTTGTGTTTGCATGCCTTCAATGCGGCTAGAGGCTCTGGGAGACTTGAGGCAGAATAGGGCACCTCTGAGATTCCGCAGTCCAATCTGTGGACCAATCCCCAGCAGTGATGGCATGGATGTCATCAGCCAATTCTATGAAGGGCCTGAAGTGAGTAATAGTTATTCCATATCCTACCTATACACTGTGAATACCTGAATGACAGTCACCAGGGAAAAGCCAAGAACATTCTGCATCTTCAAATGGACAGCCTCAACACTGATAACACAACCTTCTATTTCAATAATAGAGACACGGAAAAGGGAATCTGTAAGGGTCTGTACACAAACCTCCCAAAAGGGAGGTATGGATTTCAGGGATTGCTCAGGACTCTCAGTCATAGGGCTCAGTTCTGGCAGACAGTATGGAGGGGAGTTAAGAACTGGCTTCATGTCAGTGTCTGGGACTTCCTCTCCATCTTACAAATTCCATTAGAGCTTCTTTCAATGTGAGGGTTTGCATCAACCACTGAATTACAAACTTTGCATTGTAAGGGGAGGAAACAGTCCCCCATTTCCAAAGCGCAGAAGGACACCTTTGGAGTCAGATACACACAGAGGGACAAGGCAAAGATGATGGATCTCTCAGCTATGATGCAAATCTGTGCCCAGTAAGGGTCTTGGGAGGAAAGGGTGGCTGGGATTTCCATAAAGTTAGCTCAATCCCGCATGAACCAGCAAGCACTTCACAGTGTCCTCAAGCCATAGCTGTGCATTGGAGCTGTCCTGTGTATCTCAAACCCAGCTTGTCTTCATCCCCTTGACATCCTCAGACACTGGGTGGGAATCAGGACAAAGCAGGTGAGGAGTTCCAGAGGACACATTTAAGGGCCTGCCCTATCATACGGTTAGCTTAGACAATCATGGCATTAACATTCAGAGATGGAGGTGACCTGGACTAGTGTGCATCTACATCAAAGTGTGATCCTTAAGTTGTCCTGCCAGCCAGCAACATCAGATGTTATGAGACGAGTGTGTGCTGGAATGACCAGGTTCACGTAATGCCATACTAGTCTGTATGTGGAAACTGAATGACTCCAATGAGCTTCAACTGAAAACTATCATCATATTATTCGATTGAAATCCTGAATTTTAGTGAACCTCGTGAGTGTTCTTTTGCAAGGCATTTGCTTTTTCTCCTCAGCAAAACCGAGCTCAGAAAAGCCCAGGTGACCAGGACCTGTGCTTGGATTTCCACAATGGTAAAAAAATATTAATTTAGAGATATAGAGACAGTTTAAGCATTCAGTAAATGAGTTGTGTCAACTGTAAGACTGGAGAAAATGCTTGTCATGGTGGATATCAATGATAAAGAAATATTCATGGGAAGTGAACATTAAAAATGCATGTTTCAAGATAGTACTACTGAGTTCATGGTCAAGAATATGCAAATGATTCCAAAATCAGGCAATCTGTGACTTGGGTAATACATTCAAGGTTGAGAGTCCTGCAGTTATTAAGGGGTCAACCCTACAGCACAAAAAGAGTCACAGACTTTGGTTGTAAATGATCAAATTTCAGGTGAGCCAGAGCCGCTGGGTAATGAATAGTTAAAACGGTCTATAATCCTTCCTAAAATTTAAGGACCTGAATGGACCTCATTTAATTTGGAGTGCCTTTGTGTCTCAAACTGGTGTATTTTGGTTAAGGATCTGAAATACTATTTTTGGATCTTATTCTTACTCTGTCCTGTCTATTAAACAACTCCTTCCCCCTAACTGCTCTGCTGTATCTCTACATGTGAAGTCATGACACCTGACTGGTTTGCACTCTTCTGAACGTTCCTGCCAAACAAAGGTCTTTCTTCAGAATCTTGCATTTCTTAAAGGGCACAGAGTTAAAGCCTTGTCTTGTCTGGGGACCAACTTTTCTAGTTGGCAACGTCTTCCCTGAATCATGATGACACTTAACTCACTTTACTTACACTGAGGTTTTCCTTAGCCATCAGGCACTGGGATGCATTGAGGGTGTTGCTTGTAGGAGCGGTGTGGTTTGTGATGATCACGGCCAAGGTGGGAAAAGACCGGGCTGATTCTCATCAGTAGGAGGCCAATGCCTCCTGGAGACATCCTGCCAGAGGCCTCAGGGCATATGACCATTAATAACATGCAGGGACAGGAGTGAAGGACAGCCTCTGGTCCCAGCTTACCCCTGCCTGACCTTAGCAATATGGTCTGAAGTGAACCCATGAGCATGTGAGCCATTTCCTCAAGTATTCATGAGTTTCTGTTGGACTCTGGAACAATTCACAGAGCCCAGAAACATGAGGAAGTATACTCAAGGGAGGGGTGGGTTGAAAAGGGCACTGAATGGCATTATGGAAGAGGTGGATATTGAGGCATCATCAATCCCCAACTCCTTGGGATCAGCCTGGTATTAATTCTTGTAAATCATATATTTACCACATATGAAAATAACCAAGGACTTTGAGGTTGATTAAGTGGCACCAGTGTATGAAAAAGAAATGTGTTTTGGAGAGTGTGAGATAATGGAGACACTGCAGGGTGGACCTGATGGTTTCAAGGAAATCTGTACTGTCCAGTCTCTGACACACAGGTATATCAGAGCCTCAGGGCAGGAGCAATGAAGGGCTGGAGGGAGAGATTCTGGGCTCAGAAATGCGGGGCTGTTCTTTGACTATTCACTCACACCTCCTAGGAAACTTGCTTTCTCACTGCGGACTAACACAGAGATGAGTTCAAAAGAAGAATTACCCTACAATGGCCTCAGAGGAAACAAAGGAGCATCTATTCATAAGCGCAGGGCTCCCTCCTATGCAAATCATTCTTCAGGCACTAGGTTAAAATCCCAGCCTTGGGCACTGAAGGCTATCAGTTCTCTTCTGACAGAGCTGTGGGTCCCTTGGGAAAGCGCAGCTGTTGGCTAAAGATGCTATTGCTATGTGTTCTCCTGTGCCTGCTGACAGTTCCCCAAGGTGAGGGTCTCAGATATCAGTGTGGAATCTGGGGAAGGTTGTGACTGAGTGACTAACAGAGACCAATTACCTTTATTTACAGAAGTCATGTCCCAGGTGCAGCTTCAGGAGTCAGGCCCAGGATTGGTGAAGCCCTCCCAGAAGCTGTCCCTCACCTGCACTGTCTCTGGTGTCTCCATCACAAGCAGTGGTTACTACTGGCACTGGATCCGCCAGACCTCGGGAAAGGGGCTGCAGTGGATGGGCAGGATAACGTATGAAGGTAATACATATTATAACCCGTCCTTCCAAAGCCGACTCTCCATCACCAGAGACACATCGAAGAATCAGTTATCCCTGTAGCTGAGCTCAGTGACTGCGGAGGACATGGCCATGTCTTACTGTACAAGGAGCACAGTGAGGGGAAGTCAGTGTGAGCCTAGACACAAACCTCCCTTGCAGGGAAGTCATTGGGCAGCAGGGGGCGCGCAGGACCCACAGAGAACAGCCAGCCAACCCTAGACAGGCACAGATGAATGACAGGATGTCCTGTTGGAATTAAGGTTTCTCTTAGCTCTCAGCATCCCCAGGGACAATTTTGCCTCTTTATTTTTTTCTGTCTAAATTTTCTCCTTCACAATGCAGGCTTGAAAGGAGCGGCTAACAATCTTGGTTTGAAATAGAATATAAAAATCACAGGGCCCCCTGACTTGTGAGACAAGGTCAAATAGAATGGCCTGGAATGACTGGAGGACTGCTTTGTGAGATCATTCATGGAAGGGAACACTCATTGGAAGGGAACATTTGATCCCTCTAAAATGGCAAGTGTGTTACAAGAGCAGGACATTTCAAACGAGTGTCTCAGAATGCTGGTTAGAAGTGGAGAGGACGACACTTCTCCCCTGGTTTGAGCATGTCGTCAGGGAGACAAGTCCCTAGGGAAGAATGTCCCTTTGCACTGCAGTGTCAGCAACAAGAGGTGCACCCTCAATCAAGTGAATAGTCAGTGGTGCCTAAATGGTCTCACACATGGGAGAAGTGTGAGGATGGTGCAGGGCCTGGGGATTATTGTTATTATTCTGTTTTTTATAAAGTCGCTAAGAGTAAGCACTGACACAACAGCACCTACCAACGTCTCTAATGCAGTGAGGGGCAGAAAACTGAAAGTAATTTGGAAATAAATATAATTGCCTAAATTAGCAATATACTATCTTACTGCATATTATTTTATCTTTATTTAGAACTGTTAAAATGATTTAAAATTCAATAAATCTGCCATTTCTAATTATGATAAAACCTATGGGGATAACACACCCGAGGACAAGTGTAAGAAATAAATATAAAGGCTATAATGAAATAAGGAGAAATGGTGACACAGTGGATTTGGGTTGGGCTGCTAACTGCAAGCTCAGCAGGTAGTAGAGCACTACAGCCTCGCAACCCACAGAGCCCGTTGTGCTCTACCCTGCAGGACTGAGATGACAGAGGATGGACTCAAGGGCAGGGAGTTGGTGTTTTGGTATAAATAATAGTAAATCATCAATGATTCCCTTATTGAATCCAATAAATATTCCCATGTAACAAGGAAGAATAAATGAACTTGCATCGGAGGAAATACAAATAAATTCTTTATGCTCCTGATGAGACATTTTTGCATTCTCAAGAGAAAAACTAAGTAAACCATGGACTCAAGAGTTTGTACTATACTAAGATCACTGAATCCAAAGATAATCAGCATATTGTTTTTCTAGATATTAGGGTGGAAATATTTCCAAATGTTTCAACTTTTAAATTTTAGTTACAATTCAATCCATTATCAATCAATTTGGTAACAGAAAGTTAATGAAATCATCAGAATGGTATTTAAATTTATTTGGGATCATTATAGATGAAAAATAAATATAGCTAACGTATATTCTTGACCATACTCTGAAGTACAACACCGTGTTTGATGCCTTCTGACAACTATAAATGCAGTAACATTAGATATGATCTGTCTTTGTTGCATCTACTTCTCAATTGACTGTTTTATTGTGTGTGTGTTTTTTTGGTGTCCTTTCATTTCAAACAGTATGTGATGGTTTAACCTTACACTGTTTAACCTTACACTCTAATGACAAGTAATGCTTATTTGTTTTATATGATGCTTATGTTTCCTAAGAAAGTCAGATTATTTGTGTTTTTGTAGTCCTTCCAGGATGAGGCTTTAAAATCAAGTCCTGTTTTCAATATTTTATATCTTCCTTATTATAGATTTCCTTCTAGTTCCCAGTTTAGGTCGGTACCTTCAGTGATGATGCCTCTCTCTGTGCCTGATATAACAGATCACAGGGAAAAACTAAGAAGAGCTTCCACCCCGTGGAACACATGGTCTAGAACAGACTCAGTAAGAGATTGACAGTACAACTGGGGGATTTATTGGGGTGGGCATCTGGAGGATCCTTGAGCAAAATCCGTGAAAGGCAGGGTTCAGACTCCATGCCGCTGTCTCTCAACATCAATGAGGACTCACCTATGAAAGTGGACAGAGACATCCTTCCTGAGCAGACAGCCCCCAGCACTCCTCTCAGACACCACACCCAGGATTCTGCCCAGCAGGACAGTGAGGGTTTGCATCTCTGGGCTCCCGCTGCGTCACAGAAATCTGGGAGCTTCCACTAGCCTTTCAGCTGGCCACTTCCCAGTGTGCATCTAGTGGAACAGAGTGTGTTGGTGACTGCAGATGGATTTCATCCATTTTTGACCCCCAAAATTCAATAAATACAAATAACAATTTTAAAATAAAAGCTACATAGTCATCAGTAACGAGAAAATGTGTAACGGATAAATAATAAAGACTATATATAAATGAAATCATCACAATGCATGTGATATGATTAAAGTTAACCTTAATGATTTTAAATGATATAGAACAGCTTTTAGCAATAATCCACACCAACTTTCATTATAAGAAAGAAATAAATGACAATCTATCCAAGGAAAGAGAGGTAAAAATAAAATTGTCACCCTTTATGGTATATGATTAAAGTTTACCCTAGTGCTTCTAAATGAGACCTCAGCAGCTTTCAGCATGAAAGCCATGTTTCCTACATAACTTGGATTCATCCTTCTGAATAACCTGGGAGGAAGCAGCCTACCATCCCACGTGCCCATCTTGGATTCCTCTAGCCCTCACCTACTTGAGTCAAGAGAGTGGTCCAGACTGATATCTGAGCCTTGACAGCCCCTACAACTGTGAATTGAAAAGGTGAGAAGTGTGACTAGAATTTTTCCTAAACATTTCTGGCACGGTGTAAGGGTGGCGGGATGGGACTAAAAGTGAGGCTTTCTCCTTTAGTAAAGGGCACAGTCTCTGAAACTCACAGGGAAGCACTGATTCAATAACATTCAGTGACTAAGGGTGCTGGGGCCAAGATATCAGAGGAGGAAGGTCACCCACCCAGTTGGCCCTTCCTGAGGTCTGAGCAGATGCAGCTTACCCTTCATGGGTCAGGATTCCTTTTGGAGTAGATTCGTCAGAATGAGCACAGGGACCCACTCAGCATCTTGGAGCTTCCCATCCAGAGTTATGTTGCAACATGAGGCTTCATCCATTGCCCCTCTGGAGCGGCTGTCCATAGAATTCTCCCACCGTTGTTCATGGCAGCTGTTGCCTGGAGATAGAGGGAGACAGTGAAAGTCATGGTGGAGTCCTGGCTCTTCATCTCGCTGTCCCTGGTTGTTCTAGTGACAATCTCACAGGACATCTTTTGCATGTGAAAGACAGTTGTCTTCATATTCTAAGTTTCCAGAGCTTTTCAAGAACATTTGATATTTGGTTGTTTTTATTTTACAGTGTCTCATGTTTGTCTGAAAATTTTGCCTCAGTGTTTTTAAAGGTTTTTTTTTTTTTTTCAAAAGTCAGCCACCAGGCCTATCTGTTAAAGTGTCTCTGAGGAGAAATGAAACATCTTCTCAGCTGTTAAACATTGGAACTCTTTGTGTTATTAGGGGTTCCAAGTTTAATCTCACATTTATTCAAGAGGGAAATTGACACATTGTGATGTATTTATATTGGAGGATTTAAAGAATTTTTTAAATTATGGTAAATTCTCCCTTTTAAGCTTCTTGGGTTTGCATTTGTATTTGTTTTGTTTCACTTTCTATTAAAAATCTCTGACATTTAAGGAAAAGGCATTGCTTTTAGAATGCTGTTGTTGGTGTTGCTGAGATGACTGCAAGGTGTGACATAAGTGTGGATCAACTACAAGTCCGGGGAGATAACATAGAGCTAAATAAGAGACTGTCACAGTATTTTCACATTAGAATAGAGGCGTCTAACCTACTAAGAATTGTGTAGGGAGATTTGCATTCTGGTGGTGAGAATAATTTTTTATATAATTCATGAATTCTATTTATGAATCATAAAATGTCTGTCATTGTAAAGATGTTTTAGGCTGTTCTTGTTGTTAAGAGATATGGAATTGGTCCAGAATCCTACATACCCTCAGCACTGACTCATAGTTAGCCTATATGAAAATGGAGGAAATACTGGAAAATCCAGGGACATCCTCAAAATTGTAATGTTGAAATGAAATGCTGCAGTTATCATATCACTCTAGCTTAATGAGTTGATTATACTAAGAAAGTGTTTATACTACTCACTGCTATAACATATTTGATGTAATCATTCAAATTGTTAATTTGGTCTTCAAATATCCAATTCTTTATAGGTCATTGTCTTCCTTGAAAAATGCTGACAGAGACCTGCTCTGATCTGCCTTTCAAGATGTTGATCTTACTTACAAGACATGCCCACATCTTCCTTGAAAGACATCGATTATCTGACTTGTAAGATGGTGACAGAAGACCAGATAAAAGTCTTTCTTGCAAGATGTTACTACGCTTCCTTGCAAGATGCTGGGAAAATATTCTCTTATCTGTCTTACAAGATGTCGCTGATACTCTTTAAAAGGTGCTGATAGAAGACCTGGTCTGAGCTTCACTGATCTTTTTTGGAAGATGCTGATAGAGTACTGCTCTGATCTTCCTGGCAAGATGTTGCTGTTCTTCCTTGCAAATTGCAAGAGAAGACCTGTTCTGATCTGCCTTGCAAGATTTAGCTGAACTTCCTTGCAAGAAATTGATTGAGACCTGCAATGATCTTCCTTACAAGATATCACTGGTCTTCCTTAATGGGTGCTGATGGAAGACTTGCTCTGGTCTTCCTTGCCAAGATGTTGCTGATCTGCTTTGCAATATAGAAGACCTACAATGATCTTCTGTACAAGATGCTGCTGGTCTTCTTCAAAGAAGCTCTTAGAAGATCTGCTCTGGTCATTCTTTTTTTCTTCTTCTTCTTCTTTTTTTACATTTTATTAGGGGCTCATACAACTCTTATCACAATCCATACATATACACATATCAATTGTAGAGAGCACATCCGTACATTCTTTGCCCTAATCATTTTCAAAGCATTTGCTCTCCACGTAAGCCCTTTGCATCAGGTCCCCTTTTTCCCCTCCCTCCGCGCTCCCTCCTCCCTCATTAGCCTTTGATAATTTATAGATTGTTATTTTGTCATATGTTGCCCTATCCAGAGTCTCCCTTTCCCCCCTTCTCTGCTGTCCCTCTCCCAGGGAGGAGGTCACATGTGGATCCTTATAATCAGTTCCTCCTTTCCAACCCACTCACCCTCCACTCTCCCAAGCATTGCCTCTCATACCCCTGGTCCTGAAGTTATCATCCACCCTGGATTCCCTGTGCCTCCAGCTCCCATATGCACCGGTGTACAACCTCTGCCCTATCCAGTCCTGCAAGGTAGATTTCGGATCATGGTAGTTGGGGGGAGGAAGCATCCAGGATCTCAGTGAAAGCTGTTTTCTTCACCAGTACTACCTCGCACCCTGACTGACCCATTTCCTCTCCTAAACCCCTCTATGAGGGGATCTCCAGTGGCCGACACTTGGGCCTTGGGTCTCCACTCTGCACTTCCGCTTCATTCACTATGGTATACACACACTCACACACACACACACACACACACACACACACACAACACACACATATATTCTTTTCTTTTTTCTTGCATTATGCCTTATACCTGGTCCCTTTGGCACCTCGTGATCGCACAGGCTGGTGTGTTCTTCTTTGTTGGCTTTGTTGCTTGTGAGCTAGATGGCCGCTTGTTTATCTTCAAGCCTTTAAGACCCCAGACACTATATCTTTTGATAGCCAGGCACCATCAGCTTTCTTCACCACATTTACTTGTTCACCCGCTTTGGCTTCAGCAGTTGTGTCGGGAGGGTAAGCATTGTAGAGTGCCAATTTAATAAAAGAAAGTAGTCATGCATTGAGGGAGTGCCTGAGTAGAGCCCCAAGGTCCTTCCGCCACCTTAATACTAAACCTATAAATATAGGCACATAGATCTATTTATATATATATATATATATATATATTTGCATGTACATGTCTTTGTGTAGACCTCCATAAATGCACCTTGACTCCTAGCTCTTTCCTCCATCTCCCTTGACTTCCCTCCTGCCCTACTACCATGCTCCGTCCCCACCTAGGCTACAGCTATACCTTTTCTCTACGCAACCTTACCCTTGCTCATTCCCCACCAGGCCTGCCATTCTCCCCTCACTACCATTTTGGGTCCCATGTTGATCCCTTGTCCCTGTATTTGTTAACACCACTTCCTTACCCCTCTACCTCCCCAACTTTCCTAATAGTTTGAGCAAATTTTAAATCAAAATTTTTATTTTATGCAAAAGGGGCATAGGTGAAAAGCTCGTGTATACAAACATTCCTGTGGCGAGGTCCAGGTAGTATGGCAGGGGCCAGCCCAAATTTAGGGATACATATGGAAACGAATTCAAAATGAGGGAGCAAAAAGGAAAAAGAAAAAAAGACATGAGATGCAGGACAACAGGGTACTAACCACCCAAGGGGAGGGTATAGTTTATCTCCACAGGGAAAGAGGGGCCAGAGTTCAGCCGGTGCAACATGACATGAATGAAACATACTAGCATGAAGAAGGGAACCAATAGAGAGGTTTGAGGGGCTGACCACAATCCCAACTACGTGGATAGTCTCCCCTCCGCCCAGAAGAATGTACTTCAGAGGACCACACTGAAACTACAGCTCAGGGAGAGGGACATGTCTGATCAGAGCACACAGGTGCAAAGGAAGGGGGTGGAAGAGAGAGCGGGGCACATGCTGGGGCACATGCTGGGCCACCAAGCCCTGAGGACGATATCCCAGCTCAGAACAGTCAATACAGAGAGAGGACTATAGGGCTGGCCCCACTACAAGGCACGACATCCCTCACTGACCCATAGCACTATGGGGAACAACACTGGAGACACTGGGAATTGTGTCCAATCTGACCCCACGACACCGAGGCAAAACACTAAAGGTGTGTGACAGAACAGCAAGGGGAGCAGAGCATTGAGTCCCAAGGGAATATGAAAAATAAACTTTGGGGCCAGAGAGTGGCACCTCATCACACTCCACCAGAAAACACTCCTAAAGGTCAACAAACAGACTTTGAACTATTACAGCAGTGGTTCTCAAACTTCCTAATGCCAGGAACCTCTAATAGAGTTTCTCATGTTGTGGTGACACCCCCAGCCATAGAATTATTTTTGTTGCTACTTCATAACTGTAATTTTGCTACTGTTATAAATCAGGCAACTCCTGTGAAAGTGTCATTCGATCCCCCCCAAAGGGGTCACGACCCACAAGTTGAGAACTGCTGATTGATAGGCTTTTCTTTTTGTTGTTGTTTTGTTTCTTTTGTTGCTTTTTTTGCTGTATTATTTTTTGTGCATATTATTATCTCTGTGGGTCTATCCAGATAAGTTAGGCGGGACAAAGAATCTGGAGGAAAAACAATGGAATCGGCAGTTCCGGGATTATCTGGGAGAGGGGGAGTAGGGGAAAGGAAGTATGTGTTTACAAACCCAGGGGCATAGGAACAACAAATGATCCAAAATCAATGGCAAGGAGGGAGTGGGAGACCAGGTAGGGCTTGAAAAAGGGCAAAGTAACTAAGAGGAATTACTGAACCCCAAATGAAGGCTGAGAATGAGAGTGGGACATGAGGAAAGGAATAGGAAATAGAGGCAAGAACTAGGAGGCAAAGGGCATTTATAGACGGCTAAATACAGGCATGTATATATATAAATATATTTATATATGATGATGTGCATATATTTATAGGTTTAGTATTAAGGTAGCAGATGGACATTGGGCCTCTACTCAAGTACTCCCTCAAAGCCAGAACACTTTGTTCTATTAATCTGGCATTCCATGATGCTTGCCTTCCTGACAGGATTGCTGAAGACAAAGCGGTATATAAGCAAATGTGGTAAAGAAAGCTTAAGATGACCGGGTATCAAAAGATAAAACATCTGGGTCTCAAAGGCTTGAAGATAAACAAGCTGCCATCTAGCTCAGAAGCAATAAAGCCCACATGGAAGAAGCACACCGGCCTGTGTGAACACAAGCTTTCAGTGGAATTAGGTATCAGGAATCAAAGAGGAAAAATCATATCATTGTGAATGAGGGGGAGTTCAGAGTGGAGACCCAAGACCCATCTGTAGGCAACTGGACATCCCCTTACAGAAGGGTTATGGGGAGGAAAGCAGCCAGTCAGTGTGCAATATACCACTGAAGAAACATACAACTTTCATCCAGCTCTTTGTTCTTCCTCCCCCCTACTACCATGATCCCAAAGCTACCTTTGAAATCTGGCTAGACCAGAGGATGTACACTGGTACAGATAAGAACTGGAATCACAGGGAATCCAGGAGAGATAAACCCATCAGGACAAATAATGAGAGTAGTGATACCATAAGGATAAGGGGAAAGTGGGATAAAAAGAGGGAACCAATCACAATCATATGGGTCTGGGTCTCCACTCCTAACTCCCCATCATTCACAATGATATGATTTTTCCCCTTGGCATCAGCTGTTCATTTTTTCCCTCTCTCCCTGCTCCCCCCTCCCTCATGAGCCCTTGATAATTTATAAATTATTATTTTATCTTCTCTTACACTACCCAGTGTCTCCCTTCACCTACTTTTCTGTTGCCCATCCCCCAGAGATAAGGTTATATGTAGATCTTTGTGATAGCTTTCCCCTTTCTACCTCCCCTTCCCTCCCGGAATTGCCATTCTCTCCACTGGTCCTGAGGGGTTCATCTGTCCTGGATTCCCTGTGTTTACAGTTCAAATCTGCACTGCTGTGCATCCTGTGGTCTAATCAGGTTTTCAAGTTAGAATTGGGATCATGATAATGGGGTGAGAGGAAGTGTTAAAGAACTAGAAGAAGGTTGTGAGTTTCATTATTGCTACAGTGAAAAAAAAGGTTTTTATTTTATTTGGATCCATAATCCGTGGCAAAAACTATCAATAAATCCAAAAACATATTTTTTGGAGAAAATCTTCTATAAAGGATCCACTTGAAGTGTTGAAATCAACATGGGGACCTTGGCTCAAGTCAGACCATGGTATATTCATTACAACATATCCATTTTTTAAAAGTGGACAATGAGTAAAATTATATATTAATTTTTTTATTTTTTATTTGTGCAGAATATTGAATATACCACAGACAGGAAGAAGAATAAAAAAATTATCTTGGAAGGAGCACTAATGAAACATTTGGCTGCTAACTGCTCAGTCAGTAATTTGAAACTTCCAGCCACTTCACTGGAGAAAAATAAGGCTTTCTATTCCCACACATAGTTCCAGTGTAAGAAACCCACTGGGACAGCTCCACCCTCTCCTATTAGGCTGTTATGAATTTCAGTCCTCTCTATCACAGTGAGTTTGTACTTTTTTGTTTTTAGTCTCTTCGAAGAAGTTCAGGAAAAATGTCATTAAAATCAAAGACGTTGAGGTATCATTCCCTCAGACATGAGACATATTACAGGAATGGAATAGTCCAGAGAAAAAAAAACATGGTTGTTTTTTTTAAGTTTAACCAAAAAATAGAACCACATTCAATGGCTGTATTTTAACCATAGGGTGTAGTTTAACAATACAGGGGCTAATTATGGCAGGCATTGTGGAAATAGTGAAAGACTAGGCAGGATTTCCTTCTGTTGTGCAAAGGGTCATTACGAATGAGGAGTGTGTCTACCAGTCTAAGTATCACCATCAATAAAAAGTAATTCCCACATATTGACCAACTGGATACATTGCCATCAGATTCATTCTGTTAATGAAGTCCTGAGACTATTACATTTCTAAACCGTGAAAGAGCTCAATATCCCATTTTTAGAAACCTATAGAAAATGTTTCACTGCATGAAGTGAATAAAGAAAACTGTAGGGCTGAAGAAATTCTGACACTAGACAATCGGATAACCCATGTCCTCTGGTAGAGCTTTATATCCAGACTCTACACAGGAAGTTCTGTTGCCCATCCCAATGAACCAAGTCCCAAACTATGAGGTTGACGCCTTACATAACCAGGCCTAAATTACATAAGGAAGATCATCCCAGTAATCCAGTGGATTATACCATATATACATTTGATAGCAATAGCTATCACGAAGCTTTATGAAGCCCCGTCTTTGTTCCCCTCCCCTGCCATGCTCTTACATTATAGACAACCCTCAGCTATTGGACATAGTGTTCCCAACAAGTCCTATCTAACCTTTATCTGGATAATGAAAATACCCTAGGCATCTTTAATACCATTTTGTAGCTCAAGCTTCTTGAAGTCAAATTGATGCATTCTTTACATACAAGAAGCAGAAATCTAGAAAGTTTGGAGTTGGTTGAATGAATTTGGTTCACACACCAGCCAAATGTTGAAATCTTCCCTTGTCATGCATAAACGTGAAAGATAGTATTCCCAGGTTTTAGCTCCCTCAACTGGACGATATTTCTCTCTGGCAAATCTGTGACCTGAAACTTAGCAGTAGATAATATTGAGTAGGGCAAGTCAGTTTCTTGGCCTGTACTTCTTACCCTAAGTGCTTCCTTGTGGCCTCAAAACCATGCTCCAATCTGAGTGTTTGCATTAAATAGAGGACCCCCTCTAAATTTAGGGTACTCTCCTCTTTTCTTCAGCCCCCTTAGTTGACATTCATGTCAGACAGGAGATATTTCTTTATCTCAGGGGATGAATGGATTCCAGGTCTTCCCAAAATGAAAACAGTGAATCTGAAGTACTGTATAGACTTGGGAGGTAAATGCTTAGGTTGAGTATAGATCTACATTGTTAAAGGTTGTCCTACAGCATTAAACCACACAGATGAATTTGATATTACCTTAGGTGATTTTTCAGGCACAACATATTATTTCAGTCCAAGTCAATGAACTCACTGTGTCAATTGTTTTTGTGCCATTAAAACACTAGTATTGTGCTTTAAAAATAATTTAGAAAAGTGTGATATGTGATCAATGGTTTTGTTGCTGCTGTTATTTATTGTGCACTGTTTCTAGTAACAATTATTTCTCTTTTTAAAAACCATTTTATTGGTGGCTCATACAATTCTCACAATCCATACATACATCCATTTGTCAAGCACATTTGTACATGTGTTGCCATCATAATTCTCAAAACATTTGCTTTCTACTTGAACCCTTTGCATCAGCTCTTCAGTTTTCCCCCTCCCTCCCGTTTCCTCCCTCACTAAAGAACTCTTGATAATTTCGAAATTATTATTGCTTTGTCATATCTTACACTGTCTGACATCTCCCTTCTCCCACTTTTCTGTTGTCCATCCCCCAGGGAGGAAGTTATATGTAGAGCCTTATAATCAGTTGCCCATTTAGAATTATTTCTTTCCATTTATGTTTTAGTTTATTTTTATACTTCATTATCTGAATATAACACAAACAACCCCTTGCTTTCCAGAACTTAGAAAGATTTTTAAAGAAAATCCCCCCAATATTTTAATGATCATCTAACTAAAGAATCAGAAATTATTTATATGTATTTTAAGTAGTAGTCACACACTTGTTCATGTTTCTTTTTTCCCACTATCTCATCCAGCTAATTACTGTACGTTTATGTGTTGATACCAATGTAAATGTTTCTCTTACTGTGACATTCAACAGATTCTGAGTATTTCGTCAAAGTTCATCCTGCTTCAAACTCCTTGTATCCCATGGAAACTGTATAATATTTATAGTGTGTGAACAAATGTGTATGGTTAGTGGAGCACATTTAGAAGCCCACAGTAATAGAGTGTGGTACCACAGTAGAGTGTGGCAACCAGTGAAAGATGTTTTAGAGGTGAACAACAATAAATAAAATGAAATAAAGCAGGAAATACTAGGGGGACTTGGCTAAGGCAGAGACAACCTTAACAAGAACAAAAGCCCAGAGGGAGGTGTATTTTCTAGTCTCTACAGCTCTTGCGTTTAAGGATGCCCAATGTTATGGCTTTTGTGAAAGACAGCACATTACCAATAAGGAATGACAAGGTGTAGGTAGACAGATGATACTAAGAGTCAAGGTGAATGAGGGAAGAAGCTTAAAAGTACATGAGATGAAGGAAGGTAATGGCTGATGCAGTCACTCTCTTCCTGCCTGTGGAGGAGAAATGCAAAGCCCTAGACTGTAGGCACAAGGTGCACAGCAGCACGGGGGAACTCCAGGGTGAGGTCTTGTGACTAGCTCTCAGAGGGTCTCTGCAAGCCTGGGGTTATGACCACTTTTAGACAGCAGATGAAGCAACAGCAATCTAGTTGAGAGGAATTACTAATAGGTGGAAGAAGGACAAGCATGATGGTAGGGTAAGGAGGAAGGTAAAAGGAAACAGAAGAAAGATCTAGGAAGCAAAGCTATGGATAGTGGTATAAGCATAGGTCTGTGCATATGTAAATACATTAATTCTGAAAATAGAGATCTTGACCTACATGCATATATTTATAAGGCAATACACTAAGATAGTAGATGGACTTTGGGACTCTGCTCAAGCCCTCCCTCAATGCAAGAACACTTTGTTCTAACAACCTGACCTTCTTTGATGCTCACCATACCAGCATGATCACTGAAGACAAAATGGGTGCGTAAGCAAATGTGGTGAAGGAGAATAGTGCCTGGCTATCAAAATATATACTATCTGAGGTTTTAAAGGCTTGAAGTTTAAAAGAGGCTATCTAGTAGAGAAGCAATGGACCCACATGGAAGAAGCTCATCATCCTGTGTGATCATGAGGTGTCAAAGAGATAGGGTAATAGGCTTCATAAGACCACAAAGAAGCAAGCAAAACCCCCCAACACATTGCTGAGAATGAGGGGGGTTGTAGTAGAGACGCCACCTCTATCTGTAAACAATGGGACATCCCCTTACAGAAAGGTCACACTGAAAGGATGAGTCAACCTGGGGGCAGGATAGCACTGATGAAACACAAATATTATTAGGTTCCTTGAGGCTTCCTCACACCCCACTATCATGACTCCAATTCTGCCTTTCCCTGTGGGCTAGACTGGAGCATGTGCACAGGTACAGAAAAGAGATAAGAGTTCACAACATACCGAATCTAGGAACAGGAATGGGAGTAATGATACCAGTCGGGGAAGCGAAAGGCAGGGAGGGGAGGGGAGGAAGGGGGAGCCAATCACAATGATAGACACATAACCACACACACACACCCCAGGGATAAACACACAAAACATGGGGGAAGAGAGATAGCAGTCAGTGCAAGATACAAAAATAACAATAATTTAATATTTATCAAGGGGTGACGGGTGGGGGGAGAGGAAGAGAGGGGATAAAAGGAGCTGATACCAAGGTCTCAGTGGAAAGTAAATGTTTAGAAATGAATGATGGAAATATATGTACAAATATTCTTGATACAATTGAATTGTGGATTGTTACAAGTCCCCAATAAAATTATCTTTTTAAAAAAGCACATGAAATGGATTAAGGAAAGAGATGACTTATCATCCATTCTGTCATCTTGGACTAGAGCATGGGTTTCAAGCTCTCTAAGTAATGTTGACAGAGGGAAAACGACACAAACAAGGAGACGGCTTATTGTCTTGGGTTCTAGGATATCCCATCCATAGTCTTGGTCTTCTAGGGAGACTGGATTAGCTAGTGTCTGGGCTGGAGTTTGTGAAACATGCTTAACCAGGAACTTGGAGCGAGGAAAACAAAATGAGTGTGGTGGGGAGAGGCTGTGCTTTGATAAAGGAGAGCAGCATTAGTCTGAGTGGCTAGTTGGACATCATTGGCACAGCCCTTTTGTAACCCCCAGGGTGTTTCTGAAGGCAGAGGGGTGTGAGGTTGCAGTCCTAGGATAAAGGGTAAGGTTTAGGGCCCCTCTAAAACTGATCTGCAAGTCATGGTAATAAACAGATGCACAATTTGTTTTAGACTCTCTTATGCCCAGTCACCATGCATTTCTGGAATCTCCACGTCATCATTCCTCTAGGTCTTAGGGACAGCCTTCCAGCACAGGGCTCTGAGACAGGTTGGTTTCAGAGGAAGGTGGGCTTCCAGCTCCCTCCTTGATCAATATTCTTAATCTAAGCTTGACTAAGTATTAACTTCTTCTGGAAAGACTGTCAGCTTATGGAAAATTACAAAAGAACTAAAAGGTGATAATAAGTTCAATAGATGCATTATACTGGATAAATCTGCCTAACAAAGCCTCTTTAGAGTGTTGAAAAAGAATGATGTTACTTTGAGGACTAGGTTTATCTGACCCAAACCATGGCATTGCCGATTACCGCATATGCATATATAAGTGGGACATTGAATAAGGGAGAAATAAGAAGAATGAATGTGGTTGAATTATAGTGCATGGGCATTCAAATAGGCAAACAAATCTGTTTTGGCAGAAGTAAGGTCAGGGTGCTAGTTAGAGGGTAGGAAGTGAGAGCTCACATTAAATACTTTGGACATGTTGTCAGAAGTGACCAGTCCGTGGAGAAGGATGTTTTTGGGGGGTTTTTTTGGTAAATTAGAGGGGCAGTGACAAATAGGAATCCCTCGACTACATGGATTGACACAGTGACTGAAGCAATGGGTTCATCCTAAACTGTGAGGATGCTTCAGGGGTGGGCAGAGTTTCATTCCCTTGTGCACAAGGTCCCTGTAAGATAGAATGGACACCATCAGAACTATCAACAACAAGAGCCTCAGAAATTACTAATCAACACCCAAGGCGTGCACAAAATGCTAAATAGTTATGTTTGCAAAAGTTATTTCCATGCCATCAAATGCACAAAAGCTCAGGAGACATTCACTGGAATTTAAGTTCTAGTTTAAAAGAAGGAATGGGCCCTGCCCACTCACTGCGTTCTTCCCTCTGCCTTCCTTCCCCGCTGCGGGACGCCTCCTCGTACAGCCGGGAGCCCGGAGCCCGGAGCCATGGCCTCGGGCAACACCCTCTACAGCGCCATGGACGGCCCGGAGATGCCAGCCGAGATCGTGGAGCTGTGTGAGATCGAGGTGGAGACCATCCAGGTGGAGACCATCGAGACCACGGTGGTGGGCGAGGAGGACGTGGACTGGGACGATCGCGGAGGCGGGAGCGGCCATGGGCACACCGGCTACCACCACCAGCAGCAGCAGTCCATGATCGCGCTACAGCCGCCGGTCACCGTGGACCCGAGCCAGGTGCACCACCACCAGGAGGCGATCCTGGTGCAGACACGTGAGTTGGTGGTCGGCGCCGAGGAAGGCTTCGAGGGCCAGATCCCGATCCCAGTTCCAGCGCCGGCCAGCATTGGCGAAGAGGACGACGATGACTACATCGGCCTCAAGAGCAGCGGTAGCGACAGCTCTTGTGGGGCGGCGGCACCGGCAGGGGCGATGCGGGCAACAAGAAGTGGGAGCATGAGCAGGTGCAGATCAATCAAGACGCTGGAGGACCACTTCTCTGTCACCCTATGGTCGTCAGATGAAAAAAAGGTCTTGACCATGAGACTGGCTGGGGAGCAGATCATTGGGGAGAACTCCCCTCCTGACTAATCGGAGTACATGATGGGAAAGATGCTCCCGCCCGGAGGGATCCCCGGCATCAACCTCTTGGACCCCAAACAGCTGGCAGAATTTGCCAGAATGAAGCCAAGAAAAATTCAAGAAGATGATGCTCGGAGAACAATAGCTTGCCCTCACAAAGGTTGCCCGAAGGTGCTCAGGGACAGCTCAGCCAGGAGGAGGCACCTGGACACCCACGGCCCTGCGTCCACCTCTGTGCCGAGTGCGGCAAGGCTTTTGTCGAGAGCTCAAAGCTAAACGACACCAACTGCTTCGCACTGGAGACAAGCCCTTTCAGTATAAGTTTGAAGGCTGTGGGAAGCGGTTTCCCTGGACTTCAATTTGTGCACAGACGTGCAGATCCACGCGGGAGACAGGCCCTAGGTGAACAAGAAGTTTGCTGAGTCTACTGACCTGAAATCTCACATCTTAATACACGCTAAGGCCAAAAACAAGCAGTGAGAAACCGTGAGAAGGTAGCTCCTTCTCAGCTCCAGAAGCCTTTTCCAGAAGTGACTGGCAGACAACGCGCCTCTCCTTTGTAGATTGTTTCCAGGAAAGAATTTTAAAAATGAATCCTACATACCTAAGGGACATGTTTTGATAAAGTAGTAAACATTTTAAAAACACAAACTTTATTAAGATGACATTGTTAAGATACCCTATCTTGCTCCGTAATCTCGTTTCAAAAAAAAATAGTGTTTTTGTAAAGTGTACTCCCAGCAGGCGAACAGTTCATGAACTTCGCATCAAAACACAATTCGTTATATGACAGTACTAAAAACGGAACTTCTTTTCACATTTTTATAAATATGGATCTCACCTGTTGCTTACAATTTTTTAAATTTTGTATTCTCCAAGTGTGCATATTGTACACTTTGGGGGGATATGCTTAGTAATGCTGTGTGATTTTTCTGGAGGTTGATAACTTTGCTTGTAGTATATTTTCTTTAAAAGAATGGGCAGCTACATGCATACTTCAAAAGTATTTTCCTGTACAAAAAATATTATATAGGTTTTGTTTGCTATCTTAATTTTGGTTGTATTCTTTGATGTCAACACATTTTGTATAATTGTATAGCTGTATTGAATCATGTAGTATCAAATATTAGATGTGATTTCATGGTGTTAATTTAAACCCATTTTAGTTACCTTTTTTCCTCTCCAAAAAATACTGCCAGATGCTGACGTTGCGTGTGCTCCCTTTGCTTGTTGAGTTACAGAATGTGGTGCTTGGTTGTAGAGTATACTGTACTTTGACTATCAGATGTGCATGCACACCATGTCACAGGGAGGGCGACAATTAAACGGTGGTCCTACAGACAGGAATGGCAGAACGAGCTCTGTAAGCACAGTCTTGTTGTCTTCTGTTGTCCAGAATTATCCTAATTCTTGAGCCTCCCAGAAATTGGAAGCTAAATAAAGCAAGTCAAGTTTTCCTTAAAAAAAAAAAAAAAGAATGGGTTTCTTTTATTTAAAAAAAACTAATAAAATAAAGGTGATGCAAAACTCACTGAGAAATTGCTGCCCCTCATTGATTTATAACATTCTTCTGGAGGTGAGCTGTAGGACATTTTCTAAGATCCATACAGCATGTCATATGGCAGAGTATTTTCCCAAACTGGGGCTCTGTTTTGCAGGCATCACACAATGATTAGGTGTTAGTCACTATTTTCCTGGCAAGGGGAGTGTAAATCATGTAGTCCTCTAGAATGAGGAGTCAGCTGGAAGATCAGAGGGTCCAGCCAGTTCCTGGAATCAATGGTAGTTGAATGAGTTTTAGGTTGCTTCCAAGGGCTATAATCAATTGAATTGAAGTAAAATCCCAGGAGAAACTTCTAGCATAAACAGACCATAGATTAAAGTTTAATACGGAGTACTGAGATGGTATGAATAAACACCGCTTTAGTGTTTTGTAGTTTAAGTTCAAGTTATTGAGTGTAGATATAACAATGGTTGTGAGAGGACACTTACCACTACTTCAATACTTTCTTTTTAAAAAATCATTGTATTGGGGGTTCGTACAACTCTTATCACAATCCATATATACATCCACTGTATCAAGCACATTAGTACAGTTGTTGCCATCATCATTCTCAAAACATTTTCTTTCTACTTGAGTCCTTGGTTACCAATACTTTCTATCAGACCAGTAAATACTCTGACACCAATGTTAGATAATGATACTGCAAGAAAACTGTAACCCAATACTGATAATGGATATACACTAAAATTTCTTTAAAATATTTGGAACAGATTCAGACAACATATTAAAATGATTATATACCACGATGAATTGAAATTTGTCCCAGAGCCCATTTTACATGAGAAAATTAGCACTGTAATAAGCCCATTGACAGAAAAGAGGGTCAACTGTCTAAGTAGGCACAGAAACAAAATAGGAACATTTAAAAATCAAAGGCATTGGGCCTCTTCTCAAGTCCTCCCTCAATGCAAGCTAATAACCTGGCATTCTGTGATTCTCATCTTCCCAGCAGAATTGCTTGAGTCAAAAAGGGTGTATAAGCAAATGTGAAGAAAGCTGGTGATGCCTGGCTATCAAAAGATATAGAGACTGGAATCTTAAAGGCTTGAAGTTAAACAAGAGGCCGTCTATCTGAGAAGCAGCAATGCCCACATGGAAGAAGCACACCAGTCTGTGTGACCACAAGGTGTTCATGGGATCAGGTATCGGGCATCAGAATACCCCAAACAAAAAATCATATCAATGGGAACAAAGGGTGTCAGATTGGTGACCCAAAGTCCATCTGTAAACAATTGAACATCCTCTCACAGAAGGGTCACAAGGAAAGGATGAGCCACCCAGGGTACAGTATAGCACCTATGGAACATATAACATTCCTTCCGTTTTTTAAAGTTTGCTCCACCTCACTATGATGACCCCAGTTTTACATTACAAATTTGGCTAGACCAGAGTATGTACACTGGTACAGATAAAAGCTCTCAACATAGTACATGGAATCCAGGAGAGATAAACCCCTAAGAACAATAATGGGAGTAATGATACCATGAAGGTAGGGGAAAGATGGGGCCACAAGGGGGAGAAAGGGGAACCGATTGCAAAGATCATCTTATAACATTCCCCCAGGGGAATGAACAACAGGAAGTGGGTGAAGGAAAATAGCAGATTGTGTAAGATATGAAAACAATAATAATTTAAAATTCATCAAGTGGTCACGAGGGAAGAAAGGTGGTGGAGGGAGGGAAAAAAAGAGGAGCTGATACCAAGGGCTCAAGTAGAACGAAAATATTTTGAAAATGATGATGGCAATGTATATACAATTGTACAAGTTATAATTGATGTGTGGATTGTAATAGGAGCTGTAAGAGCCCCAATAAAATAATTTAGTTTTAAAATGTCAAAGGCTTTTCATGTAAAAAAAAACTACAACTGTGACATGAAACAGGTATAGTTCGATGTGCTAATATATTCATTAAAAAAACACCCCACTTAAGAAGCAGGACAAACATACATTTCCACTTTCAATACCGTATTAAAAATTCTACAGTATTTTCTAGATGGACCAATCATAAAAGGAATACTTTTTAAAAGGAAGAAAAGAGGCTTCCAAAGAGAAGAAATAGTAATTCCTCCAATCATCATAAATTAATGATACTTTACGTAACAGATTCCAAATATACCATAAATGCTACAGCTATTAAATATTTTTAAAGTTGTAGGCTACATTTCAACACACAAAAATAATTTTTGGCATTGAACACTCTAACCATTAATTGCTAATCTCCAACTGCCAAACCATTAACCCTTACACATTAACATGCTGAACTTCCTTACTAACAACTTCCTAAAGCACTGACCCCCCTAAGTACATGAAAAAGCCCCTTACCACCAGAACTTCTACTAACACCCTGAGCATATCCTGATACCCACAATAGTCTTAACATGCTTAACCAATCCGACCACCATACTCTCTTAACCTTTAATGCATTTATCCCAGTTTTTAAATCAGGTAACAGGGTAAACTTTATTTTATAACCTTAAACCTAACTTAATGACCCTAAATCTCAAATTGAGAAACCCAACTCCGAAAATAAGAATCTTAAAACCTTAGCTCTACATCCTTATACCTTAACACATAAGCCTCTAATCAACTCCAAATACAATATGTTAGGCATTAAACCTTCAAAACATAAAGCCCTTTAATATGTCCACGAACATCTGACTCACGACACTTAATTCCTATTTCTATTCCTCGGCAATTGTTCTTGAACCTGGAACACTGATTGATCCCAGGATATAGGTTCTAGTCTTAAATACAGACTCTGAGTCTAATACACTTACAAGCCTAAACAGAACCCCAAATCTAATCCATCAAAAACTCATCTTGCTAATTATGTGTGTGGAGCTATTTTCTCTCTCAGATTTTACGCAAGCAATAAGAACTTGAGTAGGTTGGCAGGCAAACCTAAGAATCACAAAAATATTTTCAGTTAATTTTAAGTCATTTGAATCTGGTTCAAGGAACTTAGAAAAATAAAGAAGTTATATAGAGTTTAAATATGACAAACAACGTCATGGTCAAGGGCTATCACGGGCCCCTTGTTGATTTCTGATCTTTGCGTCTTGGTCTCAAGGAGTCTTTTCTAACATATGTAGGGATGTTACCCAATAAGCAAGATGCTGAGGGTGCAATAGCACTTATTCACTAATTTGTAGATCACCATTTAACCTGGTTTATCCCCGGAGGATAGGGTGAAACCCACATTAAATAAAACAAATTAATTACTGGTTATTCTGTCATCGACCCCCTTGTTCCCCTCATTCCCAGGGGACATGCATGTCACCAGAGATGGAGGAGGTAGCAAATTAAGGAGCTTACATTGGAATCCATGACTCCACTTTTCAAAATTGATCTTGGCCTTTCTCTCAGCCCTAGGTAAAAAGACTCAGAGGAAGAATTTGCACACCCCCTTTAATAGTGAGAGCTGGCAACTCTAAAATATTTGGGTCCATGTCTCTTTGAGAGTCTTGTCAGCTAACATCTTAAGCTCACAAGACATACTGCAAGGAGGAACTCTATCTTCACCCCCAAGCTGGAAAGGCATCAATTCCAGGGGCACCCTGTATGTCCAGTGCCAGGAACCCCCACTCACAGCACACTGGGCTCTTCACTTCTGAAGACCTAAGTCCTCGAAGAGTTACTCCTGATAACAACAGCGGCCTAAGCTCTCTCTGATGCTGGCCTGGACATTAATACCTTTGAGTTCAACCCCAGGGACTTACAGAGGCAAACGCATTGTTCCTCCCTGAGCCTGTCTTACAGGTCTACTGGCTGAGGATACCTGTCATAATATAGATCCCCCTGCTCAGGTTCCAGGGTCTCTTACCTTTAGGACACACAAAACATTCAAGCACGGATGATCCACTGGCTTTCCACACAGCACAGCCTGATCTGAGATCGATCCACCCCAATTTCAGCACCTTGAATTATCTGCCTCACTGGGTCCTGAGAGTGAGCTGGGAAATAAAGCAGTTAAATCACAATCCCCTGTAATTACTTCAGCATGATTAGTAAATCAACATAATGTAGCCATCCTTGGTTTAGTCCAGCTGAAGGCAGATTAGACCCTAGGTAGATTCCTCTAAGTTGCTGTAGGGAGGCATTCTTAGCTAATGCTTGGGAGCTCCAGGAACATCTTTGCTCACACATACACATGCACACGCGTGCACACACACACAGATGCACACAGGCAAATATTCATTTAAATGGTAGCAAGTAAGAATTTAACCTAAAGAGAATGGGGAACCCGAAGAAAAATAAGAGACAATGGGATGATATTTAACATCAAATGAGGGTACACTTATAGCCCACAGCCTGCCATTGTGTTCTCTGTATTTGCTCCATTAGAAAATGTAATACTTGATGACACTTTTTGTGTTAATCTCAATTATCAGACCAGGTTTGTTCATTAGTAAATTACTTCTTTGGCTAACTTCACTTTTCATTGATCAACCATGATCATCCTTTACGTTTTAAATATGTTTTCTCTCCAGGTTTTAACTGCTTAAAACTTCACGATTTTAATTTATGCGTACTCAGAGGGCACTGCTTAAAACTTCACGATTTTAATTTATGCGTACTCAGAGGGCACTATAACATTGTGGCAGAGCATAATGACCAATGAAAACCAATTGACTATATGGGTCTTAAAGGCTTGAAGATAAACAAGTGGCAATCTTGCTCAGAAGCAACAAAGCCCACATGGAAGAAGTACACTAGCTTGTGTGATCACGAGTTGTCGAAGGGATGAGGTAGCAGGCATCAAAGAACAAAATATCCTGTCATTGTGAATGAGGGGGAGTTCGGAGTGGGGACCCAAAGCCCATCTGTAGGCAACTTATGATACCCTAATGGAAGGGTCAAGGGGAGGCGACAAGCCAGTCAGGGTGCAGTGTAGCAACAATGAAACATATAACTTTCCTCTAGTTCCAAATTCTTCTCCCCCCCCCACCCCCCCTGCGCCCAATGCACACTATCATAATCCCAATTCTACTTTACAAATCTGGCAAGAACAGAGGATGTACACTGGTAGAGATAGGAACTGGAAACACAGGGAATCCAGGGCGGATGATCCCTTCAGGACCAGTGGTGTGAGTGGTGATACTGGGAGAGGGGAGGGAGTGGGGGTGGAAAGGGGGAACCGGTTCCAGGGGTCCACATATAACCTCCTCCCTAGGGGATAGACAACAGAAAAGTGGGTGAACGGAGACTTGGACAGTATAAGATATGACAAAATAATAATGGGTTCATGAGGGAGGCGGGAAGGGAGGGGAAAAATGAGGAGCTGATGCCAGGGGCTGAAGTGGAGAATATATGTTTTGAGAATGATGAGGACAAAGAATGTAAAAATATGCTTTGCACAATTGATGTATATGTGGATTGTGATTAAAAGTTGTATGAGTCCCAATAAAATGATTAAAAAAACAAATATAAAGGTATTGGTTTAATTATATCTTTTTAATGTATTACTCATTTGAGGATATTTTAATGCAATGGATTCACAACGGATGGTAAGTGATTTTGCATTCATAGTTAATGGCAAAAAAAAACCCGATTGACAGTGTCTAGGAGTTATCTGATACTTTTTGCTGGGGAAAAATGAGTATGTTTATTTATAAGGTATAAAATAAGTAAGTAACGTGTAAATATTGTGGAGTTTTCTATATAAAAATGTAGCAAATTGCACATTTTCAGTAAAGCATACATTTTCATCTGTACAGTTTCCATGTTAGAACAAGACTTTCCAAATTAGAGATAAGTTATTTTAGTTGTATCAATATTATTGGCCTGTTCAAGAAAGTTTTGCGTCAATGCATACCATTGCCCAGTTTGAAAATTTTGAAGAAGATTGATTTCTGGATATTTTCTCAAGCTTACATTTATTGGAATTAGGAAAATCTGTGGGTAACTTTTTATCCTCACATTCTTTGGCTACAAAATATGAGTATATTTTTGCACATACAATAAGTACAATATTACAATGAATAAAATAATATTCAACTGAGGAAAGCCCTTTGAGCATCCCTGTCAACAGGTTTAACCATGTTAAACCACCACAATGACTCTCTTCAATGATACATTATCAAGTTTATGAAATTGAATGTCTCATTTATGAAAACATCTTTGCATATGTTCAATTTTAGACACTGTACCCGATCTCTTCACATGGCAGCAAATAATGATAGGTCTATCGTCCTACACTCTTGAGGTAGTTAATTTATTGTGTCTACCTGGCCGATAAACACATGTGGGATTAATTAAAGGGCAGAGAGATAAATGGCTTGGTGAGCCTCACCTTTCTTGTTTCTTGCTCTTTGATCATTAGACCAGTGTGCGGCTGCCTTGCTTGTTCTGTGCCTTAATTTGTAATCTACACTACCTGTGGGACATCTATCCCATCGACTGTGTCGCTGTAATTTGAGGTATCTTCAAGACCTGCTCTGCCACACTATTGGAATATACAGCTCTTGAGCTGTTGGACCCTGTCATCTGGCTGTTGGTGACCTACCTGCCTTGCTGTTTGCTGCCTGTGGCCGGACAGCCTGAATTACTCTATAGGCCCTCAGGATTAGAAGTACTGCCACTGTCTCACAGCTGTCTCATGGGAGTGAGTTGCACTGAGCCATTTGTACTGCTTTATAGATTATTTATTTCTTATGTTATCTCTCTCTCTCTCTCTATCTATCTATCTATCTATCTATATATATAAATTATTAGCATTATGGTTTTGTTTCTCTGGAGAACCCTGTATAACATAATTGTTAATGCAAGTGTGTTCATATGGTCAAAAAATAAATGCTCACCTCAGCCCCATGATGCAAAGACCAAGGTTTATTAAGTGCATACACTTCATTGGGGGAAATGTTTGTAAAAGAGAAAGTGCAGAGAAGCCCATGGAGGCTGGAAGATCACTCAGCTAAGATGCAAATCTTACCCTGAGAGAAGGAAAAAAATGAGAGGTAGGAAAAACTTTCTTAAATGTCAGTGTAACCCAGCAGATGCCCAGTAAGTTGATCAGGTTACCTCAATACAAAATCACCCATTAGAGAATCACCTTCTTTCTCATAGACAAATGTTTGTGCTTTGTTCTTCTTGCACTTGGCTTGGGCTAGCCCTTAGAACTCTGTCTTATGTACAAACCTTGTGGTAGAATTCAGAAGCAATGTTTCTACCTTGTCTCATTATGCTCATTGTGTTGGAATGGAATGACCTTCTTAGATTTGATTGTGCTGTTATATGTTTATATATGAAAACATGTTCATATTTTCTAGTAAGATACATTGATTATAGGATGTTTTTTATTTATGATGAGATTGAAAGAAATGTGATATTCAATCTCATTAGTGATATTCTCATAGGTGATAATTTCACATTTCAACCTCATTAGTGATATTCTCATAGGTGATAATTTCACATTTTGTTTCCAAACAATATCCTTCTCTTGTTTGCTTAGGACTTTCATTATATTTCCTGAAGACCGTGTCACTCTTCTCTCTTTAGTTCTTTTCAAAGATAAATTTTCAGTTTGTTTTTGGAGTTAGTTATCTCAGCACATTAGATCCCCATTTGACATTTTCCTCAAATATTTTTCAGGGACAGTAATTGTATATATACTTACCATGTTACCATTATTTCTTGCTACTCTCCACAGAGTCAAAGATGTTGACTACTGCTGTACATTCTTCTCTCGCATACGGATCCATATCCTGTGTCCTTATCAGGATATTTTTTGGAGATTGCCAGTCCAATCTAATTTTTCTCATCTCATCTACTGATAGCAGAGTGAGTTGTTTAATCACATCAACTACTATGAGGAAGGCAGATGAAGCTGCTTATTTGCTTAAAGACTTACAGTCTACAAAACCATAAGGATTTCTACTCTGTCTTGCAGGGACACTATGAACTAGAATTAACATAACAATAGGGGGTAATTGAGTTTGTTGATTTGATTCTTATTTTATTTAGTTTCATTTTCCTCCCCTATATGTAAACACAACTCTGATGGAATCTAGGGGAGGCTTGAGTAAGCCTTGGTGGTCTCTGGAATTCTCCCCTTCAGGCTCTGTACTCACTTTCAGTAACAACTGGTGTGTCCAATGTGTGTCAGTTTCCAGGGGAGGGCTTTCAGTGGGTTGCACAATTTTATCTGATGGTGGCACAAAGACCTATGCTCCATGAAGAGCTGATTTGCCATCTCCAGAAGCAGGATGAACTGAAAGTACGGGGTAGTCCCTGTGAGTCCAGGCACAAACCTCCCTGCAGGGAGAGGACTGTGCTGTTGAAGGGGGCACTCAGGATCCAGTGAGCACAGGAACCAGCGTCTGATGTCAGTGCTGGTTGACTGTCAGGGTGGGTTTCCTGTTGTGGTTTTTTTGGGTTTTTTTAACTTTTCATTAGGGGCTCATACAATTCTTATCACAATCCATACATATACATACATCAATTGCATAAAGCACATCCGTACATTCTTTGCCCTAATCATTTTCAAAGCATTTGCACCCCAATTAAGACCTTTGCATCAGGTACTCTTTTTCTTTTTCCCCTCCCTCCCCGCTCACCCCTCCTTCATGAGCCCTTAATAAATTATAGATTGTTATTTTGTCATATCTTGCCCTATCCGGTGTCTCCCTTCCCCGCCTTCTCTGCCGTCTGTCTCCCAGGAAGGAGGTCACATGATGATCCTTGTAATCAGTTCCCCCTTTCCAAACCACTCACCCTCTACTCTCCCAGTATCGCCCCTCACACCCCTGGTCCTGAAGACATCATCCACCCCGGACTCCCCGTGCCTCCAGCTCCCACATGCACCAGTGCACAACCTCTGCCCCATCTAGTCCCTCAAGGTAGAATTCGGATTATTGTAATTGGGGGGGAGGAAGCATCCAGGATCTGGGGGAAAGCTGTATTCTTCATCGGTACTACATCGCACCATGAGTGACCCATCTCCTCTCCTAAACCCCTCTGTGAGGGGATCTCTAGTGGCCGACAAATGGGCTTTGGGTCCCCACTCTGTACTTCCCCCTTCATTCACTATGGTAAGATTTGTTTTGTTGATGATATCTTGTTCCTGATCAATTTGGCACCTCATGATAACACAGCCTGGTGTGCTTCTTCCATGTGGACTTTATTGCTTCTGAGCTAGATGGCCGCTTGTTCACCTTCAAGCCTTTAAGACCGCAGACACCATCTCTTTCAACAGCCGGGCACCATCAGCTTTCTTCACCACATTTGCTTATGCACCCGTTTCTCTTCGGCGATCATATCATGGAGGTGTGCAGCCAATGATATGATTTTTTGTTCTTTGATGCCTGACAACTGATCCCTCTGGGACCACGTGATCACACAGGTTGGTGTGTTCTTCCATGTGGGCTTTGTTGCTTGTGAGCTAGATGGCCGCTTATTTATCTTCAAGCCTTTAAGACCCCACACACTATCTCTTTTGATAGCCGAGCACCATCAGCTTTCTTCACCACATTTACTTGTTCGCCCGCTTTGGTTTCAGCAGTTGTGTCAGGAGGGTGAGCATCGTAGAGTGCCAATTTAATATAAGAAACTATTCATGCATTGAGGGAGTGCTTGAGTAGAGGCCCAAGGTCCTTCCGCCACCTTAATACTAAACCTATAAATATAGACACATAGATCTATTTCCCCATCCTCATATATATATTTGCATGTACATGTCTTTGTCTAGACCTCTATAAATGTCCTTTGACTCCTAGCTCTTTCCTCCTTCTCCCTTGACTTTCCTCCTGCCCTACTACCATGCTCCGTCCCCACCTGGGTTACAGCTATGCCTCTTCTTTACGTAACCTTGCCCTTGATCATTCCCTACCAGGCCTGCCACTCCCCCCTCACTACCATTTTGGGTTCCTGTTGTGATTTTGAGATTCTTTTCCATCTCTTACTTTTCCAGGGGGATCTCTCTCTATGAATTATTCTGTGTTCACCCCTACTATGTATAGATTCAAAAGTTGCATTGAATAACAAGTAAATAGCTTCACTTGCAGGAAAACTAGTCCATTAACAGAATGGAAACTGTTTTTCTGGCATCACAGATTGAGTATTCTGATGAACCGTTGAGAAACCCCAGTAGAATTTTCTATCAGACTCGAGTCAGATGAGGTGAAGGGGGGCCATAAAAATCATGTGTTTGAGTACTGACTTTTCAAACCAACAAAGAGATGCCTTTAGGAAAGACCTGTGATTTGATTTGATTCTGAAATAATAGACTCATGGCAAAGACTACAGTGCAATTCTCTAATTCCAAAACTCTGAGTTTTGAAGTATAGACTACTGAGTGGGTAATGTATGGACAGTGACATATAAAAGCATAATCTGGTTCACATCTGACCCTCTCCTTCCTGCAGAAGTGTGTCAAACCCAACAATGGTCTGAACCCTTATTTGTCCTTTTCTATTTTCTTTCTTTCCTTCTTTTTTTTTTCAACTTGAGCAACTAATGATCCATGCGGTATCATTTATATCTCCAAAGGAGCATGGCCACAATATCAATCACTCTGTTAAAGAGCATGTGTTAATTTCAATCCTGCAAGATGCAGAAACCAAGTCAGGAGAAAATCTGTGCAGATTTTCCAGGGGAAACACCTGTGTGAGAGAAAATCCAGAAGAGGCCAGGGGAGAGAGAAGGACTGTCAATCTATAACAGGAGGCAAAGGTTTTTTTTTTTTTTTCAAAAAGTTCATGGAGAAATGTAATTAAATGATAATGGATTTTTTTCTTTAACTTTTGGAAGACTACTTGTATGGTCTTGAGATAAGGAGAGAGAGGGAGTATGTTGGGCAGAAATTGTATTAACTATTGTTCAGTTCAAAGGAAGTTCAGTATGGCCATTGGATGTTCTAATTGAATGGGTTCCGTGATCCTTTGTGACCACTCTAGTTTTACAAAATGTAAGACGCATTCTCAGGCCTGACAGATTCTTGATAAATTTTTATGAAGATAACCTGGTGTTATTTTTTTCTCTTAGCATACACATAAAATGGTTGGATTATATTTATTCTATTGGTTATATTGACTTGGATATTTCCCAATCCAGAGAGATTCACACGTGTGATGACTTTCAATCCTGTTTAAGACTCATGCCTCTATCATTTTTCCTGGGAATTTTATTACATGCACTAGAGACATTAAAGCTCGGTGTCATTTAACATTATGTATCTGTTGTACATTTTATCATGAATGTTGGAGTTTTACTAAGAGCATACCAGAACTAATTTTATTTTTTTTCAATCTTCAATCTTGGTTGGTCAAATCTGTGTTTTCTACAGAAAGCGAACATACTTCTCTTAACAAACACTTTCTTAATTAGTAGAGTGATAGACACACCAATATCTAGCTGTTGAAATCTAGTACGTGGCTTATTTTACTTAAGCATAAATATAAAAGTAAGACAAGTGTATGAGCACACAAAGTTGAAAATAATGAAGTCATTTTTATGAAAGTCACTGAAAGCATATTTATCCTTTATTCCTTCTTACAACTCAGAAATGAGGTTGAGGCTTCTCAGCGCAGGTTAAGAGGGTGATAGGACTGAGATTGGAAAATGCCTGCTTAGTGTCAATGAAAACATTTTACACGTTCATTAAATATATTTTTTTAACTTGAGTTTCTTCCTATCTTTGTAGGTTATGACATAGCAATCCCTGTGCCTCAATGTTCAAGCTCATGGATGCCATTTGAAAGGTGAGCCATTAACACCAACCATCAGGTCCCTGTGCACACGAAAACTGACAAGCTGCATCCACAAAGATTACAGTCTAGGGAACCATATGGGTTCAGTTCTAGTCTGTAGTAGACCTGGAGTCAAAATGGTCAATACATTAAAAAAAAATGTCACGGTATATATTAAAGTTAATGTTTCCTCCAATTTCAAAAGTAAAGTTAACTATGACATTGGCAACTAACTAATAAGGAGAGTTCTGAATTAATGTTGGCAGTGACTTAATTCACACATTATGCAGAATGGACGATAAGTCAAATATAAGCAATTCACAACTTAGATCTAGAGAGACTGACCTAGATATGCCTGTAGGAATTGGGTCCAGGAGCAAAGAAACGTCTCATTATCAAGTGTGATGCAGTCTGGATTCTCCCTAAATAATAGTAACCTCATGTCATTTTTCTGGTGCTCAGTATTCTGAATTCTAGTCTTAGTCAACTGTTTATTGACTGAGTCAACAAATTAATGGCAAATTTGCTCGTTATAATGCTACTTATGTATCATAAACACTTTTCACTTTGTTTTTAAAGCTTGACAGATTTTACTGAGACATCTGGCTTCAGGCATTACTTTCATTGTTTTTGAAATAAATTAATTGCTATTTATGTTTGCTTTATTCACTGCTGCACCTGCTTTACTCTATTAGAATGCGATCATCTCCTAAGTCTTCTCACTCTTTGTTTGCAGATTTCAATGTGCTCTGCAGAGCATTTTGTCCCATGTTCTCCTCTCATATGAAAAAGGACTCTGTTTCATTCAGCACTCCATTTCCACAACCATGTGTCCTGTCACTTCAGTTGGACAAGCTACAGCAGTTTGTTAAAAAAATGTTCATTGGTTGTGTGACTGAAAAAATCACTCTGTTCAGTTTTTCAATATAAAATGAATCATGAAAACTTTCAAAGATGCTAATGAATTAAATTTGAGATGTCACAATGTGCTGCACAGACTAAAAACTAACTGCACAGAAAGGTCATAATCAAATGAGATTGATGTATTCAGATAAATGAGAATTTCATCTTATTATTTACTATTTCTGCACGGTGGAAACATTTATTGCCCTTGTTCTCATATCTGAGTCTTGTGAGGATTTATCCTAATCTGACAAGAGGTAGAAAATGTTAATGTTCACTATACATCTATATTTTTACTCCTCAGAGGAGCAGAATTTTACCTTTCTAAATTGTAATCCACAATTGTTATGCTGGGAATCTGGATGGTGATGAAGTGAGAGAATAGGAATTTTCTGTGTGATCATCTAATTGAGCCTGAATCTGTTATGGGACCTTCGTAGTGGGGCTCTGACCTTCATGCCTGTGCTGTAGTTTATATCTTCACTGGCTGGTGTTCCTTTGCTTCACGGCAGTATCCATATTCTTTACCTTTCACTGTTTATCCCTGTTGACTATTCCTCTTTACCCCCTTACCCCCCCCCCCGACTCTCAACGTAGGCATCATGGGTAAGATGTGTGGTGGGTGGTTGATAGGAGAAATATTTCACCCCCCAGCTATGGAAAGACAATACAAATGACCTTCCTCTGGTGTGAAATATTTCAAGTTGAGAATGGTCTTCTTCTCCAGGGCCAGAAACACGAGGACTTGTTTTGAATGTTCACTGGAGAACCTCAACAGGTTTTACAGTTAGATCATGAGCTCCACTAATGACCGGCCCCAGTGGTTTCTCACAGTCTCAGTAATCAGTACTCAGCCTCTAGAAATTTATCACATTTTAATTTATATATATACATATATTTTTTTAAATACATGGTTTCAGTGGTTTCTGATCCAGGTAAGCAGATTACTGCTGTGCCTCTCTGAATGCACCTCTCTCTAGATTTTTGGAGGCATTGTGATATGTCAATCCATGTCAGTTCTCTGATGCCCGCATGTAGGGACTCCCAGCATCCGTGCATCTGTGACTCACATTGCAGAAAACGGAGCTTATGACTGACTCAGAGGAGGAGACAGGCCAAGAGAGAGAGTGCAGGGGTCCATAGCGGAAATGGAGTTGGAGGGGTCCAGAAAGGACCCAATGTGGGCACACAGGCACAGAGCTGTGGTAATCTCCATGTGAATAGATGTTATGGGGGATGAGTGCAAGCGGTGCCTCATGGCCCAACATCAAGCAAACCTGATCAACATTTTATCACCCCTTCTGCTTTGTACCCAAGTTCTTCCAGCTGAAACCTGGAAACCAGTCCCCTGGACTTTAAATGAAAACCATCCAGAGGTTAGTGGGTCTTATGAGCTCTTAGCTCTTGGATTGTTTTAGGACCATTCAGACAAGGCAGTATTTTCATAAAAATGTGTACTATACTCTTCACATTTTGCCAATTTTGTAGTGATATATCCTGATATTATGGGTTTTTTCTTTCACAGTGCTGATATTATTTTTTAATTAAAATGTACAACTTTTGTTAATCCTGTTAATGTATCTTAAATATATATTGCAAAATAATTGAATTTATTTATGGAATAATATCAGACTTACTGTGATAAAGATAATTTCCTTTATATTTTAAAAGATGTTTTGTATGATTTTTGAAGTTTACACACTTTTATATTATTCAATTGGTTGCCTTTCAATTTTTCTTCCATTGTGTTTTGTGGACCTTTTTAAAAATTTTATTCCCTGCCTTTTTTTAATCATTTCATTAGGGGTCCATACATCTCTTATCACAATCCATACATATATCAACTGTGTAAAGTACATTTGTATATTTATTGCCCTCATCATTCTCAAAACATTTGTTCTTCACTTAAGTCCCTGGAATCAGCTCGTTTTTCCCCTTCCTTCCCACTCTACCTCCCTCATGAACCCCTGATAATTTATACATTATTATTGTGTCATATCTTGCACTCTCTGAAGTCTCCCTTCGCCCACTTTTCTGTTGTCCATCCTGTAGGAAGGAGGTCACATGTAGATCCTTGTAATTGGTTTCCCCTTTCCAACCCACCCTCCCTCCACCCTCCCAGTGTCGCCACTCACACCAGTGGTCCTGAAGAGATCATCCACCTTATATTCCCTGCATTTCCAGTTCCTATCTGTACCAGTGTACATCCTCTGGTCTACCCAGATTTGTAAAGTAGAATTGGGATCATGATAGTGGGGGAGGAGGAAGTATTTAGCAACTAGAGGAAAGTTGTATGTTTCATAGTTGCTACATCACACCCTGACTGGCTAGTCTCCTCCCCAAGACTCTTCTGTAAGGGGATGTCCAGTGGCCTACAAACGGACTTTGGGTCTCCATTCCACACTCCCCCACCCCCATTCACTATGATTTTTTTGTTCTTGTGGACTGGTTTTTATGTGAGTAGTGGAAATAAGCATATGCCTGCTAAAATGATACATTTGTTTCAATTTTTCAACGAGTAAGAAAAGCTAAGTTCATGGAAGACATAGGTGGCTATTTAGGAATACACGCTCATTACATTAAAAGTGAGAGAGAGGAGGATACAGTAAAATGAGTAAGACTCTCCCAACCCCAGGAGTCGGTGAGAAATCACTGCACTTCACAGACCAGAGGAATAGCCGTGGTGGCAGTTACATAATTTCATGTTAACTTGATAAATAAGTGTAGGGGTGGAGTCTAGCCTGTCAATCAGCTCACAGCCTGAAGATGCTTACTTGTGTGTGTGGCCTTCTCATGACGATTCTGAGAATTTCCTCTCTCTTGGGAGGCGGGACACACCTTGTCTGTGCTTCATCTCCCTGTGGGGAGGCCCATGCAGAAAGCTGGAGGAACCACATGGATACACACACCAGCACCAAGAGGCTTCCACTGATATTGGATCCACAAGACTTTCCAGCCACTAGACTGTGATCTTCCTGCACTCATCATCACTGAATACTCTGTGAGTCAAGAGAAATGTACGGACTAGTATTGGACATATGGCCTAATATCAGGCTTATGGATTTGATCTGGACTGGGCTTGGATGTTTTCTCAACGTACAATTGCTATTTGATAGAAAGCTCTCTCTTAACCTCTCTGGGTTTGTTTTTCTAATCAACTTCACCTAAAACAACCCCCTTGAATGGTCAGTGTTAGTGTTTGGGAAGTTGATTTTGTCACCTCTCACCTATGAAGTGAATGAAATTATAGGAGACGTGTGTACGTGGATACGTCTGTACCAGTCATGACCAGCTGTGAGTTCACTTGGTGAGATATTCCCACAATTAGCCATCAGTATTCCAGAATGCACTTGAGATGAACAGCTCAGCTATCACTATGTGTGATGCTCTAAAGCAGCAGTCTCAATGGGGTCAAAACCCCTTTGGGGGTCGAACAAACCTTTGACAGGGGTCATCTGATTTATAAAAGCAGCAAAACTACAGTCATGGAGTATCAATGAAAAATAATTTCATGGTTGGGAGGTCACCGCAATATGAGGAAGTGTATTAAAGGGTCGTGGCATTAGGAAGGTTGAGAATTGCTGCTCTAGAGTTATCAAGGCTTCTTATTATTTATCACTGATTTAGACCAGGAATACATTCATGAATGTGAATTATATGCACATACGAGAGCTCTATAGATTTGAAGGCTGAAGCCATTCCCCTGGGGAAGCATTAAGCAAAGATATTGCCACATAGGTTATTCCTAAACCACTGACAACAAAGTGCACTCATGAAGGGGTGACTGTGGAGCTTCATTTTCCTATTGGCAGTCGCCCTGGGTAAGATAAGACATGGGAATGGAGCGAACACTGTGGCAGCTCCAGAGCCCTCACTTTCTGGTTTACGTCCTCACACACAGGTGTGCATGCCTAAATGCAGTTAGTGCAGTCTGGGGCTGAGGTGAAAAAGTTGGGAGATTCGTGAAGGTGTCTTGTAGGACTTCTGTGAGCCCCTTCACCAGTGATGGAATGAATAGGGTTTGACAAGTACCCGGAAGAGGCTTTCAGTGGATGGCTGGATCAACACCCACACTGGGAAATCAACATATATCCAGGGATTCACATAGGGCTCTGTCTTCTCCTTGGATGCCCCCATCAGCACAGCTTATCTACGGATAAGCAGCCTGAAGTCCAAGGACACTGCAACCTGACTGTGTGAGACAAGCGCTGTGAAACCCATATCCTGAGAGCGTCAGAAAACCCGGGGGAATGGCAGCTGTGCTCACTGAGGCAGGGACTCCGAATATTTCGCTGAATCCTTTCTTTACTTGTTACGCATTTCAAGATGGGAAACAAAGACAATTACTTCCTGAAAATAGCATAACGTTCCTGTGAAATGAAATCACCCCTCAAGAGAGGAGGATAAAGATACCTTGGTATGTAAGCTTTGTTCATCAATTTGTGTAAATAGTTCCGTTACAGCACTAAGAACTATGCAGACTCTGAAGGGTTGATTCAATATCTGCAGAGACAATGACATGAACACAGTTTATCTGCAAATGGACGGTAAGAAAATGAAAGACAAGACCCTCTGTTACTCTGTGAGAAAATGAGAGGAAGTGAGTGTGATCCCAGACACAAACTCCCTGCTGGGAGGGAGCTGGGCAGCAGGGGGCGCTCAGGACCCACAGATCACAGGACACACTCAGGAGCAGGTGCAGAGGGACAGTTTCAGGGCTGGTTTCCTTTTGTGGTCTGGTTATGCATCTCCATCGCGCTGTTTCCCTCAAGGGTTTTCTCTATTTTTATGACATAGGAATACAATGTAAATGTATAAAAATATTTAAAATCAGACCTATTGCATGTAGGATGTATAATAATGGAATTGAAATCTCAGCAAAAAAAGTGGGGAGTAAGAACCAAATAAAAATATAATTTTTATTTATTAGTGTTATGTTGATATTCTAAACTTGGCAGCACTTGCATTGTTCAAGTAATCCTTGATAATAGTTGTATTGATTGGATTTCCTTGAAGGCAAATATAATCTTATCACAGCGAGTACTGTATTTCATGATGGGTTTAGCAAAACCTTTCTGACAATTCCATGCCATTCTCTTGACTGTGCTGTTCCCAGCATAGTAACTCCTATGATTTTCTGATCAAATTGGCCAATACTGGTCAGTGCACTTATGCTCACTAATGCCTAGGATATCAATCAATACACATGTATACCATTTAATATTTGACCACTTCCAATTTCCCAACATCCGTAGTATGCAAATTACAAGTTCTGTTCCTAAGAAGACTTCTGCAGCTGTTTCTCTTTACCTTGAGGCATGCCCCATCAGCAAATGGAGATCCTGATGGTTCAACTCCCAAATCACATCATCATGGAAATCAAGATGACTTCAAGAAATCAGCTCCTCTTCAGTAACATTTTGAGTGCCCTCAAACCTGAGTGGCCCATCTGGCAGTAGCTTCAACAATTTCCTACTTCCTTTGCCTAGGCTTTCAGTATTCAACCATGCTTCAAAGTTATGCATAAGGTTTTAGCAGCTTCTTCCTCTGAAGAGGGAGAGGGGTCCTTCTGCATTGTCTGTTCTTAGTCTGGAAGCTTTGCTGAAATCTGCTCACTTTGGGTGACCCTTCTGGCATTTGATATAAGAGTGACATATCTTCCAGCATGTCAGCAAAACACAAGCCACCACAGTATAATTAACTACCAGACAGGTGGTGAGAATATGTCATTATTTCTTCAAAATATATCAAACAACTTCTGGCTAATATTTTAATGCAATAAATAAATAACAGCATAATGCAACCAAATAATGGAGTAATTCAATTTAACATGTTCAATTATTGACTTAACATTGAAACAGAAGATCCAAAAGGACATCAAGAATCAAATAAGTAAACAAATAAATGAGTCTAGTAAACTAAAATCAATGACCTACATATAACATACTCCACCGAGAACAAAACAAATATACTCCCATTAAGCCGAGGTTTATTTCAGAAATAAAGTTAAGCATGAAATAGATGGAAATAGGAAAGGAACATAGATAGATAAATACAGATAGATGATAGATACAAGATATGGACAGTATATACACAGAAAATAGATGATAACTTAATCAATTGTTCAGTAGATTGGTAGACCAATTAACAGATTTATGATAGATAGATGATAGATAGATAGATAGATAGATAGATAGATAGATAGATAGATAGATAGATAGATAGATAGATGGATAGATATAGAGCAGAGATTGGAAATGTATAGAAGGATGGAGAGGGAGATAAAGAAACTCGATCAACAAACTCCAGTGTCATTGTGTATTCAGATTCGGGGATTTGGGCTGAGTCCAGGCAGAGGGTGTTCAGATAACGCTTTTTTCTATTTGAGATAAATTGAAGACTAAATGCACAAACTACAACATGAGGTGTGTCATAAGGAGTTGTACATGGATGTTATACAACAATGACTCACTCTTCAAGAGATTTTCTTAAGAAACTGGGTCTCCACAACAGGAATATATCACTTATTTGATGCGTGTGGTGATGCAGATAAAAGTAGGTAAGGAAAGTTATGTGAGACCAGAGTGTAAGCACCATGAAGGGAAGGTTGGGATGCATGGCACAGGGTCTCAGGCCAAACAGGCACATGATCCTGATTCAAGACTCAGTGTGTGATGAGGAAGATACAGGTTTCCTAGCAGAATTGGAGCCTCCCCTATCTCATTTTTCCCTGTGTCGTGGTTTTTAGTCCTCTTCCTGCCTCTGAGAACCAAGATTAAGATGTTTTTAGCATGACCGTCAACTCCAGAGAACAGAGGGAGGAGAATGAGGCATGGAAGTAGGACACATTCTCTGGGTCCTTGTTTGTTTCTTGGGAGACCCCAAGTGCATAAACCACAACCTGGGGTGCTCTCTCCTCATCAGGAGAAAACTGAGGGGAAATGCTTGAATTTTATTTTCTCTTTATTTTTTTTTTTGTGGATTGCATGAAGGTATACTGAGAAGATTAGTGTTCATTCAAAAATGCATGCACTTTTGTTTCCTTTCATTGACTGCAATGCACACAAACTCCTGTTACAATTACCTTTTCTTTCCAAACATTATGAATTTTTCCCTGGATAAATGTTGCCCTTTTAATCACAGAAGTTTGATTGTTCTAAAGTCATTGTATCTCCCCAGGACTATTGCTCCCTTGTAGGCTTGTCAGTTATTTGGCTGGAAGTTTTTCCAAGGGCTGAGTTCTGTCCCAGACCTGAAGGGAGGCTGACAACCACAGTCTCAGGACTTCCACAAGTCTACCAACCAGTAAATCTATTCTTTTTTTCTCTTTTCTTTGTGTGTGTGTGTATGTTTCTCTCTGTGTGTATTGTTTCACTTTTTATCCCACTCTTCCTAAGACCTTCTAATGCTATCTTTTCCAAAGAAATGGGTACTGATAGTAAGGCACCATATGTTTCTTCTGGTCTGAGAGTTCAGGAGACTCGAATCTATGATTAATTACAGCATTGGACTAATGGTTTCCATCTGTCTTCAATTATCATCACTCTGGAAAGGGAGAAACAATTAGCTGCACTTCATATGTTTTAATGTCCCCAGTCACTACTCTCAAAACCCAGACGTAGGACATTGTCTTTGTGGGCTGTTATGTCAGTGGTTCTTTGTGTTCCCCGAACCCCAAGGCCTCCTCCTCAGAGAGAGAAAAAGTTAACCCACTGATTGTTTTCTTTAGTTTAGATCAGAGTAGGTCAGAGAAATGTTTAGGGACAGATTATATTTCTTCTCAGGCAGCAGGAAGCACAGGGCAGACCTGGGTACTAGGAGGTACCTGAGAGTTTACTAAGAAGGGACCATTTGGGAAATCAGATTCTGCAAAGTCTTCACTAAGGAGACAGAGGTACTCTCTATCTGGACATCATTCCCCACAGACAGTAAGGAGGGACCCTTTGTGACGCCCCAGGCTCCTTGGGCTGCAGATTCACACTGGGTTTGAAACAACTCCTCCCCGGGTGTGGACTAAGAGATACACTGAGTGGAGAGCCACAGTGCAAAACTCTCCATGCGTGAGGTGTCAGTGCCGGGTGGTGGTGGTGGTTGTGGTGATGGTGGTGGTGGTGGTGGTGGTGGTGGTGGTGGTGGTGTGTGTGTGTGTGTGTGTGTGTGTGTGTGTGTGTGTGTGTGTGTGTTTTGCAGGATGTTACTAGGATCAGGTTCTGTCCCTCCCAGCAGTCCCAACACACGCACCTCCTCCTACCTTGGGTTTCCAGGGTTATAAGACTGGAGGAGTCTGACATGGAGAGCAGGGAAGAAATATGCAAAGTGAAGACATCCATTTTAGATCCACAGGCCACCTCCACAGGGGAAGCACCCTCATCATCCAGCTGGGGACCACAGTGTGATCCCTTTCCATCCTCCTTGCAAGATGGGCTCTGCCAGCCTAGCTCTCCTCATTGCTCTTCTCCAAGGTCAGGATCGTCACAGGATTTGAGATGAATGGGGTGGTGGGGTGGTGGTGGTGGTGGTGGTGGTGGTGGTGGTGGTGGTGGTGATGGTGGTGGTGGTGTGTGTGTGTGTAGAGGGAATATCTGATCTCTGAATCCTATCTCCACTGGTGTCTGTGCTCAGGTGACCTGGTGCAGTCTGGGGCAGAGGTGAAAAGACCTGGGGAATCTTCGAGGATCTCCTGTAAGGCATCTGAGTACAGCTTTACTGGAAGCTGGAGCCACTGGATTAGGCAGCCACCTGGAAAGGGCGTGGAATGGGTAGGAATGATTTATCCTGTTGACTCTGATACCAGGTACAACCCATCCTTCCAAGGAAAAGTCACCATCTCCACAGACAACTCCATCAGCACCATGTACCTGCAGTGGAGCAGCCTGAAGAACATGTATTACTGTGCAAGAGACACGGTGAGAGAACCCCCTTCCTGAGAGGGGCAGAAACCCTCAGCCTGATGCAGCTGCAGAGCAGGAGTCTCAGAGGCATCTCTCAGTCCAGCACCAGAGGACACAGTGTCTGTTGTCTCCTAGAGAGTGAGAATAAAAACACAGGTCACTGACATGACAGGGAGACATCTCACCACATGGGGGCACTGACGCCTCTTACTGGATTGGGTTTCTCTTAAGTGGCTCACTGTGTAACATATGATTAACCGTAGGGCTATAGAGCAGATTAAGTACAGTTTCTTCATGAAATTCTCAGAGTTCAGTCCTTGATGCCCTTGAAGAATGAGCAGGTGCATTGTCAAAATTGAAGAAAATGCTCAGCTCAAATTTTCTGGCCCTTTCTCAACACATCCATTCCCAATATTATTAGACCTTCTTTCCTTCTTTCTAATAAGTAGACATGTTATTTGCTTGCTTTCTAGCTTCATTCACTTGCCTGCATTCAACTTGATGTGGGAAACAGTTCTGGAGAAATCTCTTGGTGGAGCGGTAATGCTGTGGCATTCGCAAACTACTCATGGGTTCCAGACCTTATAACAGTCAGTTATACTCATAAGAAAATGATTGGTATAGTTTCCTGGTTAAAAGTGGCCTCCTCAGGAGGAGACTCCAAAGCCTCTTGAGATAGGACGACCTTGGTTCAGGGAGAGGGTATTTGGGATTGATTGGATTCAGGCAGCAGCCAGGGAGAGGCCATGGTGAACAGGGATCTCCTACTATAAATCTCTGTAGTATTGACCTTGATTCTTCCAGGAAACAGTTCTCCCTACCCCTGACCTCTGTGAGCACTGAGGACCCATCTGTCTATTTCAGTGCAGGTGGACATAGACAGGGCAGTCAGTGTGACCCTCACAGGACAGCTCTGGGGCTGGACTGCATGGGGCTTACTGACCAGCAGGGGGAGCTCAGGACAAACAACAAGCACAGGATCCAGGAGCAGGTTCAGAGCTGAGCACAGGTGGGCCTTTCTCCGGAGTCTTGAGTTGGTTTTGTTCCCACAGCTCTCAAACAGATTCAATGGAAACCCTGTTTACAATCGTAGAGAGTGTACTAGTGTCTTCTAAATTGTACATGGAAACTCACACTGTCAAATAGTTGATTGTGACCCAAAGTGACTCTATCGGACAGGTTTGAACTTGTAAAAGGTATTTGCATAGAAGTGGTTGGTCTTGCAACATTCTGTCCTGTGATCGACAATTTTAATTTTTAGTTTCAACTCAGTTGAAAGTGTAGAAAATATGAGTAAAAATCAGCATAGCTACTCCCACAACAAGCTGCCAGGAAGAGCAGTCACTCTCTCTCCCAATATCTAAAGTCAAAGCAAAGCAAATAAAAATTGTTACATGACTCAATCATTATATAGTGTCCTTGATATTGCCTTGTCCATTTGAGCCAAACGTAGTAAAGATCAAGGGATTGGAATAATCTTTTAAGTTTCAGGATCCTTCTGCATTTAAACTCTGAAAATTTACTTTTACGGTGGGACTTTGTGAATCCTTACAATTATTATTGTCCATTCCTCGATTGTTTTGTTCCTTCAATAAACTCTTTAATTTTTGAGTGAAGCTCCAGTTTGATCTTTGGAAGGTGGAACAAAAAGGGAAGTAATATATACTTTTCTTGCCCATATATATCTACCAATCACTGCCAAATTCCTAAAAAAGAAAGAAAGAAAACAAACAATACATATGCAAATATATTAATGTATGAGGATGGGGAACTATATCTATGTGCATATATTTATAGGTTTAGAATTAAGGTAGCAGAAGGACATTGGGCCTCCACTCAAGTACTCCCTTAATGCAAGAATACTTTCTTCTACTAAATTGGCATTCTATGATTCTCACCTTCCTAACACAACCGCTGAAGACAAAGTGGATGAATAAGCAAGTGTGGTGAATAAAGCTGATGGTGCCCAGCTATCAAAAGATAAAGTGTCTGGACAGGGTCTTAAAGGCTTGAAGGTAAACAAGCGGCCATCTAGCACAAATGCAACAAAGCCCACGTGGAAGAAGCACACCAGCCTGTAGGCTCACGAGGAGCCAAAGGGATCAGGTATCAGGAATCATCAGAACAAAAATTTTTACCATAGTAAATGAGGGGGGCAGTGCGGAGAGGAGACCCACAGCCCATTTTTAGGCCACTGGAGACCCCTTGCAGAGGGGTCTTGGGGAGGAGACGAGCCAGTCAGGGTGCGATGTAGCAACGGTGAAAAATACAACTTTCCTCTCGTTCCTAAATGCTTCCTCCATCCCCCCATCCCCCACATATCATGATCCGAATTCTTCCTTGCAAGTCTGGCATGACCAGAGGATGTACACTGGTACAGATAGGAACTGGAAGCACAAGGAATCCAGGGAGGATGATCCCTTCAGGACCAGTGGTATGAGTGGCGATACTGGGAGCATAGAGGGAGGGTGGGTTGGAAAGGGGGAATCGATTACAAAGATCTACATGTGACCTCCTCCCTGAGGGATGGACAACAGAAAAGTGGGTGAAGGGAGACATTGGACAGGGCAAGATATGACAAAATAATAATTTATAAATTATCAAGGGCTCATGAGGGAGGGGGTAGTGGGGTGGGAGGGGGCAAAATGAGGACCTGATGCCAGGGGCTTAAGTGGAGAGTAAATATTTTGAGAATGATGAGGGCAATGAATGTACAAATGTGTTTTATACAATTGATGTATGTACGGATTGTTATAAGAGTTGTATGAACCACTAATAAAGTGATTAAAAATAACAATAGATGTACCATTTCTGCGAAAAAGTTATCATTGATAACTAATCCCTTGTGACAAGATTATATTTGTTGTGAATATAGTAGCTAAGGAGTACAGTATAAGATGAACTTTGGACATTCTCTTAGAGATTATTTCCCAAGCTGCTTAAGGTTGTGTCACAGTGTAAATTCCATAGCTTGTCCAAGGAACTTCTCCTTAAGATATGAGATGTTGCCACAGGATGTTGGAGTGCCTCATTTATTGCCTGCAATTATTCTGTATTTCCCTTCCTGATATCCTGTATCTGTTGAGCTCTTTCCTCACAAAAAAAATATCCCACTACACCAAATGAGTATCCATTCTGGCCAGGCAAACATGTCCACCAAGACATTCCCAAACTTCAGGTCACAGGTCACATGGAACATAAGAATTTTGGTCAAGGAACCAAAAGTCACCCAAAAGGTCAAATAAGACACTTGGAACCAAGAAGTACAAGGAGCTGTGTCTTGCCCGGCTACTGAGAGATATAGCATCTGGGGACGTAAAGGCTTGAAAGCAAATAAGCAGGCATCTAGCCCAGAAGCAAGAAAGCCCACACAGAAGCAGCTCACCAACATAGGTGATCGTGAAGGGCAGAGGAGACCAGGTCCCAAACAACAAAGGTGGGGTGGTGGCGAGAATCACATCACCGTGAATGAGGGGGAGTGCAAGATGGGGACCCAATGCCCATCTGTAGACAGCTGGACATCCCTTCCAGAGGGGTAGTGTGGAGGAGATGAGTCACTCAGGGTTCACTGTAGCAACAATGAAACTCAAAACCTTCCTCTAGTTCCTGAACGCTTCCTCCCTTCCCAATTATCATGACCCCAATTCTACCTTGCGGACCTGGTTATACCAGAGGATGTACAGCGGTGAAGTAGGTATCTGGAAACACAGGGAATCTAGGACAGATGAACCCCTCAATACCCGCGGTAGGAGTGGCTACACCAGGATGGAAGGGGGTGCAGAAAGGGAGAGCCAATCTTGGAGATCTATGTGTAACCTCCTCTCTGGGAAATGGGCAATGGGGAGGTGGGTGAGGGGAGACACCGGGGAGTGTAAGATAAGATATAATAATTATTTATAAACTATCAAGGGACCAGGGGGAAGGGGGGAGCAGGGAGGGAGGGGAAGGGGGAAAAATGGGAAACCAGGCTGATTCCAGGAACCCAAGTGGAAGGTGAATTTTGAGAATGACGAGTGCAAAGAATGTATAAGGGTGCTTTGCTCAATTGATGTATGTACGGATTGTGATAAGAGTTGTATGAGCCCAATAAAAAGATTTATTAATTTAAAAAAGAATCTTAACCTCACCCTAATGCATATTCGTAACCATCCCTGTGAAATATGTTTCACATCCTTAATCCTATACATTTACTTGTCGGTATATATTTCCAAACCTTTAAGCCATGCCTACCATCTTTTTCAGAGGCTTTCTTTGGGGAATCTTCTGCCTCAGTCCTTGCTTGATCCAAGGAGAGCGGGTCCCTTTCACTGTCATGCAGCCCTGTGTTTGTTTCTAGCAGGAGTCATGTTGGTAACACAGTTCCTTTCGTCGAGTGTGCTTTTCAACATGATGGAATACACTGTCATATAGAGTCTCTATGAGTCGGAATCCACTGATGGCAGTGAGTGTGGTGTTGGTGTTAGCACAAAGAAGATGATGGGGTCAGACTTGCAGTTTCTGAGAAGATTGGGAACTTCTCTTCTTTATTCCTGGGCTTCTAATATGCAGAGCACTTCATCAATTTCCAGGTAAAGTCTCAAACCTAGTGAAAAACATTTCATCATAGACAGGGTTCTCTAGGATCCATAGACCTTTTCCATAGGACATCAATGTCCTGTGGAGATTCCTCTGCCTAGCTATTACTTCTCTCTAGCAGTGTCAAGATTCCAAAAATGGGCTGGATTACTGAGGCTTCCATTACTTGTCATCAGTGATTATTTTCCCTGTTCCTATTTGTCCAAGATTTGGGTCCAAGAGTGAGAAATCATCATAGATCCTCTGCATAGGCTTTGCTGTCTCTGATGCCTAGATGCTGCTGGAGCTGGAGCTGCCAAAACCTTCAGAAAAGGTTGCAGTAGTTGTGAGCAATATATTTCAATAGCAGAAAACAACATCTCATCTTTAAGGAACTGATGATGCTCAAGCTCCAGAAAAATATACAGACTCAAATCTGTTCTCCCTGCATCTGAGCTCAATGACACTGAGGACGTGGCTGTCCATTAATGTGTGAGGGAAACAGAGGACTCACTACCATCACAAACACAAACGTCCCTGTAATGATGGTATTGGTCTATGGGGATAACTTGGGTTGTGGAAAGGACAGGGGCAAGAATTCTGAGACCATAGAAATGGGGGAGGCATGGGAACAAGGAGCATCCTATTAGCATATAGAGTTTCAGTTCCCTCCAAAATGACCACTCTGTGAATATTTATTACAAAACCCCACAGATATTGCGCTGTTTATACATTTGTAGATTTTATGCTGTGGTAGTTACACAATTTCATGTTAACTTGATAAAAGACTGAAGGTGAAGGGGTGGATTCTAGCCCATCAATCAGATCAAAGCATGGTGATCCCTTCTTGTGCGTGTGGCCTTCTTATGAGTCTTCTCGGAAGTGTTTTCTTGAATCTCCCATTAGAAGAGGTAGATCTCTCTCTCTCTCTCTCTCTCTCTCTCTCTCTCTCTCTCTCTCTCTCTCTCTCTCTCTCTCTCTGTCTGTCTCTCATTTTCATGTTGACAAGCCACGTGGAGCCACAGTGATGGCAACCAAAGCCCTGAAGATGCGTCCACTGCCATTAGATCCCCAGGACTTTCCACTTGCCTGCGATCATCCTGCATTCAGCATCATTGCATGTGCTATGTGACTTAAAAGAGGAATTCAGACATATGGGCTAATATCAGACCTATGAGCTAATATTGAACTTATAAATTTTATCTCTACTGGCTGGGATGTTTCATTGATGTGTAATTACTTCTTGATATAAAGTTATCTTTTACACATATATGAGTAGCAATGGACTTGTTTCGCTAGACAACCTGGTTTAACACATATGCAAATATGACATTGTATGTATTCATGAATACCTGTTTTATATACAAATGCTATTTGTATCACTGATAGCTAGTACATGTAGTTAATGATTTTCATAGCCTGAATGGCTGTGTTGGACTGAATTAATTAATGACTGCTGTTTCCATTTACTGGAACCAGAAAACGATGAGTATGCTATATCATAAGTTAGGAGGGCAGGGGGTGGGGGAGGAAACTAATAAATATAAGAACTCAAATGAAGTGGAAGGAACACATTAAGTAAGCCAATTAAAAGAAAAGTGACTTTTAGGAGATAATGTTAAATAATCAATATCGAGTTTTCCTGATCATGACAAAAGAAGTAGGACCAGGGAGGAGATTTCATTCTTCATGTTTTCTGTACACATTCTATGATCAACTTCAGGCCCAAAGTTAAAGAGTATCACTGAAATGTGGAAATTCCATGGAAAGCAAAAAACAAGACAAAACAAAACAAAAAACATCTAATAAGGTTCCCTTGTAATACAAGAAACAGATTAGAGAGTTACCCATCATAATCATGTGTACCCATCTCTTAAAAGGGATGGGAGAGGATGCAGTATGAGCTCTTATGTCACAAAGGTTGTTGTGTCTGTAATATAAGGTTTATAAATTAGAAAGTACTTTTCAAAAATATTGATAATATACAATGATTAAAGCAATGCTTGATAAAAATCCTAACTAAGAGTTCTGTTTTCCCTTGAGAGTGCTTGTGTTTCTTTGAGTCTGAGGGAGAACTCTGGCCCATGATCTCTACTCATCTGCTTCAAATTTCAGGGGACATGCAAATGTAGCTCTCTGCCTGCTGATAAGCCGGCCACAGTCCCTGATGTGGGAGATCTCAGAGGACAGCCCCAGTCTCTGGGGTCTCTGATATTTCCATTTGTGCCCAGGAGCTAGTCCATAGGACACACCATGAATTTTGGCCAGACTTTGGCATTCATTTTTGGCTATTTTACATGGCAATTGTGATAGACTTTGCTCTGTGTGTTTAAAATTGTGAGGGCAATTGTTTGTATGTGGGTTGTATAATCAGAGTGCCTCTGTGTTTGCAGGTGTCCAGGGTGAGGTGCAGCTAGCGGAGTCTGGAGGTGAACTAACAAAGCCTGGTGGCTCTCTGAGACTCTCCTGTGCAGACTCTGGATTCACTTTCAGTGACTCTTACATGCACTGAATCCGCCAGGCTCCAGGAAAGGGCCTGCAGTGGATCGCAGCCATTAGTGGTGATGGTACATATTCTACACCAACTCCGCGAAGGGTCCATTTACTATCTCCAGAGATAACTCCAAGAACACACTCTTATCTTCAAATGAATAATCTGAAAGTTGAGGACATGTCCATGTATTACTGTACAAGAGACACAGTGAGGGGAACTCAGTGAGAGCCCAGACACAAACTTCCCCTGTAGGGAGGAGACTGGTCTCCAGGGAGGTGCTCAGGACCCACAGAGCATAGGACTCAGCCCCAGAGCAGGAGCATCTGGAGTTTCAAGGCTTGTGGTCACATGTGGATTCTTCTAAATCTCACAGTTCCCTAGGGAATCTATCTCTAATTTAAAAATATTAATTATATGCCTACTCCTTATATCTTTGATTTCAAAAGTTATGTTGTAACACGAGAATATATTCTGTCTTACAGCAACAGTCTGTCCCTGAAGGACAAGAAATGACACTCTCAGGGGTCCCTGTTTCAGAATTCTCATGACGCTCAGATAAATACTTTTCAACTAGACTCAGGGGAAATGGAGGGATGGAGGTCTGGGTAAAGATAACCATTAAGTGTTTTTGTATTGGCTGGAAATTTAATAGTATATCCTTCCACCACACTTTGAGAAGTATTCTGACAATCATTTAGTTAATGATTTAGCTGAAATTTAAGCAGTTATCCTATGTTTTAAATTTAATCATTCAGAATATGCAGGGTTTTGTATTTGGTTTGGTTTGGTTATTTTTCCAAACCATGGTGGCCTAGTACTTTTTTCTTTCTTTTTTGATTTTCTGTTTTGCCTTTTTAACATGCATATGAGGCCATAGAAAATGTTTGGCATGGTTAAAGCACATCTTTTTGGTCACAGGACCACTTTATCTCCAGGAGTCATGGGGCAGGCTGCAGTTGACTTCCTACCAGTATCACAGTTTCCAGCACTCCACTCCTGTCCCTGCCTCCCCATTCACAACCCTGCTATCTCTCTGTTCTACTCCAAGAACAAGGGAATCCCCCTCATCCTGGATATCCATGTTCCCCCTTCCCTAAGTTTATTCCTACTCATTCTCACCACGATGTCTTTGCACATGAAAGGAACTGGAAGTTTCCATCACAGTAACATCTTCCCTGATGGTAGGTCCTAAGATGAATGATGCAGAAAATAACAAACTGCTCATTACTGCACTGTCCTGACAGCCTCCGTCTCCTCTAATTCACCAGCAACCATCTGACATAGCCTTGTCCCTGCCTTCTGCCACACCATAATGTGCCTTTTCTCTAGAGCCATGTTTTCCATGCAGATACACTGTGCAATTGCTTGTCCCAGCTCAGCCTTCTGTGACATGAAGGAATGACGTCCATAGAAAGTATCTACACCATTCAAGTGTTCCTTTGCAAATGCTCAGAAGCAAAGCCTGAGCTCCTCACAATTAAAAAACAAGCCAACGGACAAAGAACAAAGAAACATATTTGAAATGCTTCATTATATTGTTTGTACTTTTTCTGCCATTTCTCCTAGATAATAAATTTTAAACTGCCAGGTTTCCCCCTCAAAACTTATGAATAAATTTCTCCCTCATTTGTCCTTAATTATCTGTCCCCCAGACAGCTCAAGCATAGGATCTTGAGAACGGACGGTGCAGGACCAGACAGTGTTCTGTTCTGCTGTGCACAGGGTCCCTGTGGGTCAAAACTGACTCAATACCATCCATCCACAACAACCACATGACCCAGAACTCTAATCCTGCCTTCATTCAGAACACGATGCTTTAGTGGGAAGAAGACATGCTAACTGCCCAATAATTGGTCTATTGCCTGTAGGACCCCTGTCTTGTAGCAATTTTAAAAGGCTTCAGCATAATGACCAGGGCTCATATGAAAATGTTTTAAGAAAATGGAAAACTGCAATGATGAGAAAAAGGGCAAAGAATTTGTGCCACATTTCCTTTTTCCCTTTTAAACTCTTTAGGGCTTTGTACCTACTTATTCTTCAAGGGTAGCAAGAGCAGTCCTAAGAATTAATTTGGAAATTTTTGCTCATCCATCTTACAACACTGACCTTTTTTTAAAAAATCACTTTATTGGGAGCTTGTACAACTCTTATCAATCATAATAGATACATCCATCCATTATGTCAAGCACATCTGTACATTTGTTGTCATCATCATTCTCAAAACATTGTCTTTCTACTTGAGCCTTTGGTATCAGCTCATTTTCCTCTTCCCTCCCAACTCACCCCTCCCTCCTGAACCCTTGATAATTTATAAATTATTATTTTGTCATCTCTTACATTGTCTGATATCTACCTTCACCCACTTTTCTGTTTTATAACCAGGGAGTGGGTTACATGTAGATCATTGTGATCAGTTTCCCCCTTCCCCCCCAACTTCACCTTCCCCCCCACCTTCCCTTTGCCTTCCTTGTATGACAACTCTTATTATTAGTCCTGAGGACAACCTCAACCTTGCCTCTTCCAAAATCTCAAGGGACATTAAGAAGGAAATGCTGTGAATCCTTCATAGATATAAAAAACATTTTTACATCTCTGTATGTAGTATTATTCCTAAAAACCAGAAATCTATAAATATAATCTTATGTATTGTGTTAGTAGAAGAATAAAATGAATTATATATGATAACAATTTAGCATAGAACAGTAATATAATACATGTTACCAAGGATATTATCAGCATGCCCTTTCCAACACACTTAAAACACTCATATCTGTTCTAGGAACAGAACCCTCGGATCTCAGAAGTCATGCAACTTCATTTATTGCTATGTAGTAGGAGGGAATGCAAATCCACCCCTCCCTCTGCTGATGAAAGCCAACACAGCCCCAACCCTGCAGCTCTGGAAGTGCTCCTGGATTCTCAGGAGTCCCAACTCAGTGATCAGGACTGAGCACAACACAGAAAGCCTGGCCTCTTAGCTGAAAGGGGCTTGTCCTTGTTGCTATTTTAACAGGTGATTTTGTCATGAACCAGTTTGTGTGCTTGGGTGTGAGTGGGAGACACGGTGAACATGTCTGATGGTTTTCCTGCCATGGATATCTGTGTTTGCAGAAGTCCAGAGTGAGGTGCAGCTAGTGGAGTATGGGGTTCCTTGGGGGTCTCTGAGATTCTCCAGTGCAACCTCAAGATTGCCCTTCAATAGCTATGCATGATCTGTGTCCACCAGGCTCCAGGGAAGGACCTGCAGTGGGTGTCAAGTGGTGATGGTGCATACTACAAAGACTTCTCCAAGATGTTTTTGTATCTCCAAGAACTGCTGCATCTGCATATGAACAGCCTGGAATTCGAGGACATGCCTTTTTATTTCTGTGCTACCATCACAGTGAGGAGAATTCAGACTGAACCAGGACACAAACCTCTCCTTCAGGGAGGAAACAGGCCCCCAGGGGGCGCGCAAGACCCACAGAGTCAAGCCTCAGGTCCAGGAGCAGGTGCAGATGGGGACATTCAGGACTGTTTTTCTGTTGTGATATTGGTGTTCTTCTCCATCTTGCAGTTTCCCTCAGAGAATCTCTTAATGATTATACTACCAGCTTTGCCTATCCTGTTTATACTACCAGCTTTGCCTATCCCTGATATTTCATACACTTAAAGAGCTGTATCATAACAAAGAAAATATTCTTCAGATATATCAGCCTTTTTTCGTGTGGAGTAAAATGATTTTGCCAGGCAGTCCTCAAGATCAAGGTCCAGATGAAACTCATGGAAACTTGGTGATTTGGATCTAATGAAATTGAGGGAAGATGGGGCGACAGGGTACTGCCAGAGGTGAGCTATTTGAATTAAATCAGAAAGACTGGCTATTCAAACTTACCAAGTGATGCCTGAAGAGAAAGACTTGGTGATGTTACTTCTGAAGGGACAGACTGAGAGCAGAGGCTTCCATAGAATTTCCCGATTGTGACATTGATTTCCCGGCTATAGTTATGTAGGCAGCAAGTTAGGGAACAAACCATATGAAAACAGAATGTGGCTCCCATATGACTCTCATCTTTAGTAGGAAGTGTGCAGGTCGAACTCAGCACTGGTCCAAAGCCTCTTTGTGTCTTCTCTATTTTCTGTCTCTCTTGTTCAGCAAGATGCCATGATTCAGGAATGTTTATGCTTCCCAATGCAAGTCTGTTCACATTCGCAATATGCCATGTTCATGGATAAAGAGGCCCAATACCAAGGAAATGTTAAAACTACCCAGTACTGTCACTAAGTACAATGTAATCGTGATCCAAATGCCAATTTACCCCTTTAAAGAACTGGAAAATAATTACTCACTTTATATGGAGAATCCTAGGATAATCAAGGGACCCAAAAATATTTGGATCAAGTTAGGGGGACTCACACAAACTGACCTCAAAAGTATTACACCGCCACAGCAGTAAAAACAGCCTGGTACTCATACAATGATAGATATGTTGACCAATGAAATAGAATAGAAAACTAATAAATAATCCATCCACATACAGGCAACCCTTCAACAAAGGCCATAGGAACTGTATAAGGGAGAGCGACGTTATCTTCAACAATGGGGTTGGCACAATTGACTCGTCACCCTCAGAAGAATGAAAGACAACCCAAACCTCAGCCATGTACAAAAATGAATACAAGATGGGTCAAGGACCTAATGTAAATCCCAGAGGTATAGAGACCATCTATAAGGAGGCAGGGACACACGCAAGTGCCCCACTGCAGGGCATCCATATACTATCGAACACAGCAAAGGACATACACACAAAGAAGACAACAGAGATGAGAGTGTCCTCTGAAATCATATATGTGCATTATAAGAGTAAATAGGAAAGTCAAGCAACAAATGAAAAACAAAAAGATCTTGTGATTTTAAGCTACAAGGTTTCATGTCTGTTTAGTGTACAACAATAGACAACTGGAGAAAAAATCTATTGCATTTTCCTTGAGGCCATATTTTCTATCATTTCCATATTTCAGTATTTTGAAAGATGCAGTACACCTTGATTAAGCGACCGGTCAAGCCCAACCCGAGGAGATGGGGACTACAAACAAATCCAGAAATCTGAGTCTAAAAGACCTCAATGTTTCTTCTTCAGAGTGCAGGGATCACTCGGGAGCTGAGGTTGTTAGTTTATTGTGCCAACCTGGCTAATAAAAACATTAATTGAAATGCGGAGAGATAAATAGCTCGGAGAGCCTCGCCTCTCTTGTCTCTTGCTCTTTGATCATTGATCATCGGACCAGTGTGCAGCTACCTTACTTTTTCTTTGCCTCAATTTGCAAGCTACACTACCTGTGGGACACCTAATCCATGGACTGTGTCGCTGTAATTTGAGGTTCCTTCAAGACCTGATCCTCCACACCATTGTAATCTACATCTTTTGAGCTGGGGACTGTCGGACCCTGTCATCTGGCTGACTGTTGACCTGACTTGCTGTGTGCTGCCTGTAGCCAGGTAGCCTGAATTACTCTACAGAGGACTACCCAGCAGCCCTCAAGACTTGAAGGACTGCCAGTGTCTCACAACTCTCTCATAGGAGTGAATGGCGATGAGCCATATGTACTGCTTTATAATTTAATTAACTGTTTATTTCGTATGTTATCTATCTATCTATGTAAATATGTAAGATGACATTGCCTATTCCTGTAAATAATTATAGTCAGAAGAAGCTCAATGAGTTCTAATCAGTCTTATAGGGTTCCTATGAGTCAGAATAGATTTGGTTTTGAAAGAAGAGATTGTTCATTTCTAGCTCAGTTGCTTGGTTTTCTGATTTTCCCTCAGTCAGAAGAATATCTGGCGTGTTCATAACTCTCAGACCTCACAAAGAAAAATTAATTCATGAGTTAGTGGATGCATATGTTCAAATCAAACAACACTGCTACCTTGGAACTCTGATTTTGTAATTTCAAATATTGGAATTTGGAGAGCCTACTAATTCAAGGTATGCCTGTTGGTCACATCACTCCCATCTCTGTCATCCAACTTTATTCAAGAATCATCCCTGGAGACACTTTCTTGTGGAACTGAGGTGCCTGCACCTTAGTATACTATTCATAGCCCCAAACTCCTATAACAGCCAGGAACACTCCTAGACAAATGCCTGTTGTGGTTTCTTACTTAATGAGACCACCCCCATCACCGCCCTGCAATCAGGGGATTCCAAACCCTTCTGAGTCAGGGAGCCTTTGATACAGAAATGTCTGCCTCCTATCTCTTCCTCCTCCTGATGGTGCTGGGTCTCCCATCGGGTCAGTGGCAGGGAGATGCAGTGAATGACAGCACATTCAAAGACATATGGGGCCTTTAATGCTTATTTCATAAGACTCCAGGGGTCCTGCACCACATGCAGCTACAGGAGTCAAGCAATCAAGTGGTGAAGCCTTTACAGACTCTCCCTCTCACCTGTACCATCGCTAGGGACTCCATCTCCAGCAACAATGTTACTTGGGACTGGATCAGACAGAGCCCTGGGAGAAGCCTTAAGTGGATGGGAAGGAACTTCTATTGGTCAGAGTGGTTTAGCGAATACACACCATCCCTGAGACCATAGTCATTGACCAACACACATCCAAGATCCAGCTCTCCCTGCAGCTGAGCTCTGTGACCACTGACAAGCACTGTGCAAGGAGATAAGGAGAGGGAAAGTCGATGTGAGTCCCCACACAACCTACCATGCAGGACAGCTGGAGGCTGAACTAAGAGAGCTCTTATACCAGCAGGGGTAGCTCAGGCCCAGGAGCACAGATGAAATCTTCTGCTGTGTCTTGGGTTCATTTTGTTCCCACTGCTTAGGAGCAGATTGAGAAAAACTCCAGTAGAAACTGTTCGGGAGAGTATGGGGGTGGGGGTCATTTTGACATTGTATGCCAGGTTTTTTCTCTTTTTTTAATTTGAGTAATTTCTTTTAAAATTTGGTTAGTAATCTCCATGTCCTTAAATATAGACACTGGTATCTTGTTCAGAATTGCATTAAAGTGATAGATCGCTTAGAGTGTCTTATTTTCACAAAGTTAAGGCTTACTACTTACTCATGATTATGACCCATTATTTGAATGATGTGTATGTCTTTTGGTTTCTTGGAATAGTGTTTTCTTTCTATGAGATTTTTGTTTCTCTGCTTAGGCTTATTCCAATTTGTTTTATGCTTGAGGTGGCTATTGCAAATTGTATTATTTTCTGATTTTCTTTTAAGAGCTTTCTCTATTGGTATGTGGGAACCAAACTGATTTTCTATGTTTACCTTATAACTTGTGAAATGGCTCACCCTTCCAACTAGTTGCAATAATTTTCTTCTCAAGCTTTTGCGTTTTCTATGTTTAGAGAGTTTTACTTCTTTATTACCATTTGGATGCCTCTGTTTTTCATTTGTTGATTGATAGCTATAGTTAAGATTTGCAGCATGATATGAAATAAGATTCGTATTTAATGGTATCCTTAATCTGGTTCCAATTAGAAAGTTGAATGAGTTCACTTCCTCTCCATGGAGTGCAATGTTTGCCATTGGCATTGCATTTTGCTGTTTTAAGACCTATCAAATCAGTTTGAACTCACAGAAACACTAGAGAAAACAATTAAACACAGGTCTTGCCTCATCCTCACAATTTTCATGTATGAGGCCTTTGTTGTGGTTACTGTGGCAATGTATATTCTTAAAGGTCATCCTTTTAAAAATGACCTTATGCTTTATCAAGCAGGATGTCCTCTTCCAAGTTCTGATTTCCTTGACACATATTCAAAGTACTTGAGATGAAGTAATAACATGCTCACTTCTTTCTACTAATGATTACAAGTGTACATCATCTAATATATGATTGTTTGTTCTTCTGGCAGTCCATCACACCATGAAATTATTCACCAGTACCATAATTCAAATAAATTGTTTAAATTTAGATCTTTCTCATTCATTCTCCATCTTTCACGTGCATATGAGACAATTGAAAACTTCATAGCTTGGGCCAGGTGTATCTCAGTCCTCAAAGGGACATCCTTGCTCTTCAATCTTTGAAGAGTTCTGAGCAACAGGTTTGCTCAATGAAATGCATCATTGACTGGGGTTTCCATGAATATTAATTGTAGATCCATGCAAAATGAACTCCATCCCAACTTTAATCTTGTCTCTATTTCCCATATTTTCCATTGTCCCATAGATTCATTTTGTTTACATTGAATTGTGGTGTACAGAGAAGGCAGAAATTCCTGGACTTCATCAGTAAGTTTTCAAATCCTGCTATCATCTTAGAACATGTTTTCAAATCCTGCTATCTTAGAACATGTAGCTTTATGTCACCTGCATATCACAGATTATTAGCAGAGTTTCCTACAACCTTGATGTGTTTTCCATTTAGTACAGCTTCTCGTGTTATTTGTCCCATTTAGCATGTTATGCAGAGAAACTGCTGACATGTTCTATGATTCTGTATTTCTGTGATGCACAATGAACACCCATGGAAGCAACAAACCAAAAATCACACCACATTGAGCTTAGATATGAAAAATGACTTCATCAAAGTGCTTAAAATGCTTTCCAGATAATATGGCTATTCTATAACCACCCATTCCAAGAAAATATCTTCAAAAAAAAACCCAATGCCAATCAAACAAACAATAATAGCAGCAATGATTAATGTGAGTTAATATATTTGTATTTTTGCAACTTAAATGTCTCCTTCAGTCAAGTTCCATTTCATACCTTTGAGTCTCAAAACCCTACATGTTCCACTGTCATTACTGGCAGTAAGTGAGATGGCATGATAAAGAGAGAGAAGTTAACTCTCCAGCAAATATGCAGAGGAATGAGAAAACATGGTAAAATAAATGTCCACTCTTAACTGAGGTTTTTAAAATATCAGAATCTCTTAACATTCTCTGTGCTTTCTGTGTCCCAACAGTTTCTCTGATTTTCAGTCTAAGGAGATTGATTCCTCGATAGATGGAAGCAAATCTTAAGAAAGAGGAGGAACAATGCATGAATACTTTCTTTTATTAAATTGGCACTCTATGATGCTCACTCTCCCGACACAACTGCTGAAGCCAAAGTGGGTGAACAAGTAAATGTGGTGAAGAAAGCTGATGGTGCCCGGCTAACAAAAGAGATAGTGACTGGGGTCTTAAAGGCTTGAAGATACACAAGCGGCCATCTAGCTCAGAAGCAACAAATCCCACATGGAAGAACACACAAGCCTGTGTGATCGAGTGGTCCCAAAGGGATCAGTTAGGCATCAAAGAACAAAAAAATCATACCATTGACTGCACACCTCCATGATAGGATCGCTGAAGACAAATGCGTGCATAAGCAAATGTGGCGAAGAAAGCTGATGGTGCCCAGCTATCAAAAGAGATAGTGTCTGGGGTCTTAAAAGCTTGAAGGTGAACAAGCGGCCATCTAGCTCAGACGCAAAAAAGCCCAAATGGAAGAAGCACACCAACCAGTGCGATCACGGGGTGCCAAAGGGACCAGTATAAGTATCATGCAAAAAAAAGACATATATGTGTGTGTATGTATGTATGTATATGTATGTATGTGTGTGTGTATATATGTATATATATATGTATATATACATATATATACATACCATATTGAATGAAGGGGGAAGTGCAGAGTGGAGACCCAGGGCCCAAGTGTCGGCCACTGGAGATCCCCTCATAGAGGGGTTTAGGAGAGGAGACGAGTCAGTCAGGGTGCGAGGTAGTACCGATGAAAAACACAGCTTTCCCCCAGATCCTGGATGCTTCCTCCCCCCAACTACCATGATCCGAATTCTACCTTGCAGGACTGGCTAGGGCAGAGGTTGTACAATGGTGCATATGGGGGCTGGAGGCACAGGGAATCCAGGGTGGATGATACCTTCAGGACCAAGGGTGTGAGGGGCGATGCTGGGAAAGTGGAGGGTGAGTGGGTTGGAAAGGGGGAACTGATTACAAGGACCCACATGTGACCTCCTCCCTGGGAGAGGGACAGCAGAGAAGGGGGGAAAGGGATACTCTGGATAGGGCAAGATATGACAAAATAACAATGTATAAATTACCAAGGGCACATGAGGGAGAGGGGAGCGGAGAGGGAGGGGGAAAAAAGAGGACCTGATGTAAAGGGCTTAAGTGGAGAGCAAATGCTTTGAGAATGATTGGGGCAGGGAACGTGCGGATGTGCTTTATACAATTGATGTATGTATATGTATGTTTGTGATAAGAGTTGTATGAGCCCCTAATAAAATGTAAAAAAAGAAAATGATTAGGGCAAAGAATGTACAGATGTGCTTTATACAATTGATGTATGTATATGTATGGATTGTGATAGGAGTTGTATGAGCCCCTACTAAAATGTTTTTTTAAAAAGAAATATAAAAAAAAGAAAGAGGAGGAGATTAGACTTTTTCTTTTCAGTTTCTGAGAAAAGATTGGAAGTTTCTCTACTTTTTTTCTTCTTTCTTCTGGGGTTTCTAACATTCAGATCACCTCTTCAATATCCAGGTTAAGTTTTAAAACTTAGTGAAAAACATCACGTTGTGGGAAGAGTTCTCAATGAACTGGAGCCGGGTTGCCACCAGGCACTAGGGATATCAGGCCTCTATTGACCTGTGAGACATGACGTTGCTGGAAGCATCTGTGTATAGAGGCATGGGAACCTCAAAGGAGTTTCTTCCGTGTGAAAATAACAACCAGGCTGAACTTCATAGCAGGGTTCCAGATTCCCAGGAATTCCACGGGCTGTATTGCTCAGAGATAGAACCTACTGCTTGGGGCACAATTAATCTGAAAAACTTGCTGGACTCACGGCTTTCCCAAAGACCCAAGATTCTCAAAGAGCGAGCATAAGTTTGACGGAAAAACAAACTGCCGGTGGCGCCTTTTGACCTTGAAACCGGCAAGAAGCAAGATTTCCCTTAAACCATGAATCTCAGAAACATTGTGACAGTGAAGGAAAACCAGTGAGAGCAGATGTACTTCCAATAATCCAACACTTAAATTAGACCTCATACCTAAATCCTATCCTAAAAACAACCCTAATCCTAAACCTAAACTAGGTGAAAAGCTAACCCTAGGTGTAAACCTAAACAGAGATGTACCCTAAGCCTAGGTCTAACTGTATTCTCCTAACCTTAAACTTAACCCTAACCTAAGGCTCACCCTAAAGCAAACCCTAACCATAACCGTATGTCTACCCTAAGGCTAACCCTAATCCTAACCCCAAATCTGATGTGAACATGCAGCTCCCCCTACAACTAACCTTACTCCTAACCGTCATCCTTCGCCTGAACCTAACTTAACTCTATCCCTCACCTTCAATCGAAGCCTCCATAGCACCGTTAATGTTATCCAATCCCTTAAACTAGACAGAGAGCTAAACTTAACCATAACCAAAACGGACGGAACACACAAACCGTAAGCCTGAACCCAACTCTTAACCTCGCACACTGTCTAACCCTCACACAAATATTAACCCCAACCCATATCTAAACAGTCAAGTTTACCATACGCCTAAATGAGACAATAGGTTCACTCATCCTTAAGCACTAAACCCTACTCTTACCTTCCACTTCACACTGCCCCTACATTTGATCCTCAGACTTACCATAACCTGAATCCTCACACAGCCGTAACTCTAACGTGAACTCTAACTCTGTCCCTAAACATGCCCAAATGCCTGTACCTATGCCCGTCTAAAGTTAAACCTAAACCGAAATCTTCTGTGCCACCATTTTGCAGCAGTTTAAAGAAGTACACTGGGAAAGATTTTTCTGCATGCAAGAAAGAGCAGGCGGCGTGCCTGAACTGAGAATATCATGCTGCACGAGCTCTTTGGCCTCAGATGCTAGAAGTGCCATGAGTGGGAACTATAAAGAAACGGGACTTTACTTTCTCCATGATCATCAACCTTTGTGGATTCTCTTTGTTCTAGACGCCTGAAATAAAGACAGTTGTCCTGAGTCACCTAAACCTCCACCGAGTGGTCTTAGTGAGGCGCGGGAACATGCCGGTATCAGAGAATTCCGAAGAAGGCTGAACGTCCACAATTAAATGGTCATTGCCCAGAAATGAAGCGCCAGCCGGATCAGCCTGGGAAACAAGCTTCCATTAGACAATGAAGATGTGAGAATCTGGTACGGCCACAGTTCACGGTTTCCATAGATCCATGCAATTCCGTGTTGAATTTCAGTCCGAAAATGAAACCGCTGGAGCCTCTGTTCAGCAGGCCCTGGTGTAGCTCCCAGAGGCACAATGGTGCTCCTCTAGAATTTGGACGAAAAACGTTTTCACGGGAATAAGCAACCTTGATCAAGCCAGGTGGGTCTTGGAAAAACGAAATTGCTGCGTGTGCCTGGAATACTGACAAGCACACACGTGTGTCACTCCATGGGGCATTCAGCACAGGAATCTGCATCGATTGAGCCAAGACAAAGGAAAGTTCAGGGAGGCAGCACCCGTGTAGAAAAGCATTTGTTCTTCAAAGAGGCCAATATTGTGAAACGACATACCCATGGCAAATAGTTTTCATCGGCAGAGTTTCATGGAGCAATATTGCGGGGAGAGAAAAGGCACCACCTGAGGGAGGCACGCTCAAAAAAACTACGTAGGGCAGGAGACGGGTCGCCCCCGGCACTAGGGGTGTCGGGCCTCAACATTGTAAGCAGAGTTCACTGAAGTCCCTGAGTGAAGTTTTCTCCAGTATCCTACGTCTACGTTCCTAAAATTTACTCTGCGGTTTCTGATGACTCTGGGTTACGAACGGCCACCATTCACCGTTCTACTTACACTCGTGCGTCTCCATCAACCATAAAGGAAAGGGAGGACACGCAGATGCTGGCAGCTAAATTCAGCAGAGTTTGTCTCAACACAAAAGAGAGCTCTGTGGGGACCCGTCTTCCATGGTAAAACATTTCCTAACGAATAAGACATCTTCCCATCGCAATGACAATATGAGAGAATTGTCACCGGTGGATTTGCGATGTGCCTACAAACATCTTCAGGCCATGAAGTAGTGAAGCATGGGAACCCAGGCGCTTCACCCTTTTTCCTAGACCAGTGAAACTTAAAGAGCCACTATTGACCTGTGAGACATGACGTTGCTGGAAGCATCAGTGTACAGAGGCATGGGAATCTCAAAGGAGTTTCTTCCGTGTGAAAATAACAACCAGGCTGAACTTCATGGCAGGGTTCCAGATTCCCAGGAATTCCACGTGCTGTATTGCTCAGGGATAGAACCTACTGCTTGGGGCACACTTAATCTGAAAAGCTTGCTGGACTCACGGCTTTCCCAAAGACCCATGATTCTCAAAGAGCGAGCGTAAGTTTGACGGAAAAAAACAAACTGCCGTTGGTGCCTTTTTAACCTTGAAAACGGCAAGAAGCAAGATTTCTCTTAAACCTTGAATCTCAGAAACATTTTGATCGTGAAGGAAAACCAGTGAGAGCAGATGTACTTCCAATAATCCAACACTTAAATTAAACCTCAAACCTAAATCCTATCCTAAAACCAACCCTAATCCTAACCCTAACCTAGGTGAAAACCTAACCCTAGGTCTGAACCTAAACAGAGATGTAACCCTAAGCCTAGGTCTAACTCTGTAAACTCCTAAACTTAAACTTAACCCTAACCTAAGGCTCACCCGAAACCAAGCCCTAACGCTAACCGTATGTCTACCCTAAGGCTACGCCTAATCCTAACCCCAAATCTGATGTGAACATGCAGTTCCCCTTACAACTAACCTTACTCCTAACCTTCATCCTTCGCCTGAACCTAACTTAACTCTATCCCTCACCTTCAATCGATACCTCAGTTTCACCGTTAATGTAAACCAATCCCTTAAACTAGACAGAGAGCTAAACTTAACCTTAATGAAAACGGATGTAACACACAAACCGTAAGCCTGACCCCCAACTCAACCTCGCACACCGTCGAACCCTCACACAAATATTAACCCCAACCCATATCTAAACAGTCAAGTTTACCATAAGCCTAAATGAGACAATAGGTTCGCTCATCCTTAAGCACTAAACCCTACTCTTACCTTCCACCTCACACTGCCCCTACATTTGATCCTCAGACTTACCATAACCCGAATCCTCACACAGCCGTAACTCTAACGTGAACTGTAACTCTGTCCCTAAACATGCCCAGATGCCTGTACCTATGCCCGTCTAAAGTTAAACCTAAACCGAAATCTTCTGTGCCACCATTTTGCAGCAGTTTAAAGAAGTACACTGGGAAAGATTTTTCTGCAATAAAGAAACTGCAGGCGGCGTGCCTGAACTGAGAATATCATGCTGCACGAGCTCTTTGGCCTCAGATGCTAGAAGTGCCATGAGTGGGAAGTATAAAGAAACAGGACTTTACTTTCTCCGTGATCATCAACCTTTGTGGATTCTCTTTGTTCTAGACGCCTGAAATAAAGACAGTTGTCCTGAGTCACCTAAACCTCCACCGAGTGAGGCGCTGGAACTTGCCGGTATCAGAATTCCGAAGAAGGCTGAACGTCCACAATTAAATGGTCATTGCCCAGAAATGAAGCGCCAGCCGGATCAGCCTGGGAAACAAGCTTCCATTAGACAATGAAGATGTGAGAATCTGGTACGGCCACAGTTCACGGTTTCCATAGATCCATGCAATTCCGTGTTGAATTTCAGTCCGAAAATGAAACCGCTGGAGCCTCTGTTCAGCAGGCCCTGGTGTAGCTCCCAGAGGCACAATGGTGCTCCTCTAGAATTTGGACGAAAAACGTTTTCACGGGAATAAGCAACCTCGATCAAGCTAGGTGGGTCTTGGAAAAACGAAATTGCTGCGTGTGCCTGGAATACTGACAAGCACACGCGTGTGTCACTCCATGGCGCATTCAGCACAGGAATCTGCATCGATTGAGCCAAGACAAAGGAAAGTTCAGGGAGGCAGCACCCGTGTAGAAAAGCATTTGTTCTTCAAAGAGGAGGCCAATATTGTGAAACGACATACCCATGGCAAATAGTTTTCATCGGCAGAGTTTCATGGAGCAATATTGCGGGGAGAGAAAAGGCACCACCTGAGGGAGGCACGCTCAAAAAAACTACGTAGGGCAGGAGACGGGTCGCCCCCGAAACTAGGGGTGTCGGGCCTCAACATTGTAAGCAGAGTTCACTGAAGTCCCTGAGTGAAGTTTTCTCCGGTGTCCTTCGTCTACGTTCCTAAAATTTACTCTGCGGTTTCTGAGGACTCTGGGTTACGAACGGCCACCATTCACCGTTCTCCTTACACTCGTGCGTCTCCATCGACCTTAAAGGAAAGGGAGGACACGCAGATGCTGGCAGCTAAATTCAGCAGAGTTTGTCTCAACACAAAAGAGACAGCTCTGTGGGGACCCGTCTTCCATGGTAAAACATTCCTAACGAATAAGAAATCTTCCCATCGCAATGACAATATGAGAGAATTGCCACCGGTGGATTTGCCGGTGTGCCTATAAACATCTTCTTCAGGCCGTGAAGTAGTGAAGCACGGGAACCCAGGCGCTTCACCCTTTTTCCTAGACCAGTGAAACTTAAAGAGCCACTATTGACCTGTGAGACATGACGTTGCTGGAAGCATCAGTGTACAGAGGCATGGGAACCTCAAAGGAGTTTCTTCCGTGTGAAAATAACAACCAGGCTGAACTTCATGGCAGGGTTCCAGATTCCCAGGAATTCCACGGGCTGTATTGCTCAGAGATAGAACCTACTGCTTGGGGCACACTTAATCTGAAAAACTTGCTGGACTCACGGCTTTCCCAAAGACCCAAGATTCTCAAAGAGCGAGCGTGAGTTTGACGGAAAAACAAACTGCCGGTAGCGCCTTTTGACCTTGAAACCGGCAAGAAGGAAGATTTCCCTTAAACCATGAATCTCAGAAACATTGTGACAGTGAAGGAAAACCAGTGAGAGCAGATGTACTTCCCATAAACCAACACTTAAATTAGACCTCATACCTAAATCCTATCCTAAAAACAACCCTAATCCTAACCCTAAACAAGGTGAAAACCTAACCCTAGGTGTAAACCTAAACAGAGATGTACCCTAAGCCTAGGTCTAACTGTATTCTCCTAACCTTAAAATTAACCCTAACCTAAGGCTCACCCTAAAGCAAGCCCTAACCATAACCGTATGTCTACCCTAAGGCTAACCCTAATCCTAACCCCAAATCTGATGTGAACATGCAGCTCCCCCTACAACTAACCTTACTCCTAACCGTCATCCTTCGCCTGAACCTAACTTAACTCTATCCCTCACCTTCAATCGAAGCCTCCATAGCACCGTTAATGTAATCCAATCCCTTAAACTAGACAGAGAGCTAAACTTAACCATAACCAAAACGGACGTAACACACAAACCGTAAGCCTGAACCCAACTCTTAACCTCGCACACTGTCTAACCCTCACACAAATATTAACCCCAACCCATATCTAAACAGTCAAGTTTACCATAGGCCTAAATGAGACAATAGGTTCGCTCATCCTTAAGCACTAAACCCTACTCTTACCTTCCACCTCACACTGCCCCTACATTTGATCCTCAGACTTACCATAACCCGAATCTTCACACAGCCGTAACTCTAACGTGAACTCTAACTCTGTCCCTAAACATGCCCAAATGCCTGTACCTATGCCCGTCTAAAGTTAAACCTAAACCGAAATCTTCTGTGCCACCATTTTGCAGCAGTTTAAAGAAGTACACTTGGAAAGATTTTTCTGCAAGAAAGAAACTGCAGGCGGCGTGCCTGAACTGAGAATATCATGCTGCACGAGCTCTTTGGCCTCAGATGCTAGAAGTGCCATGAGTGGGCACTATAAAGAAACGGGACTTTACTTTCTCCGTGATCATCAACCTTTGTGGATTCTCTTTGTTCTAGACGCCTGAAATAAAGACAGTTGTCCTGAGTCACCTAAACCTCCACCGAGTGGTCTTAGTGAGGCGCGGGATCTTGCCGGTATCAGAATTCCGAAGAAGGCTGAACGTCCACAATTAAATGGTCATTGCCCAGAAATGAAGCGCCAGCCGGATCAGCCTGGGAAACAAGCTTCTATTAGACAATGAAGATGTGAGAATCTCGTACGGCCACACTTCATGGTTTCCATAGATCCATGCAATTCCGTGTTGAATTTCAGTCCGAAAATGAAACCGCTGGAGCCTCTGTTCAGCAGCCCCGGGGGTAGCTCCCAGAGGCACAATGGTGCTCCTCTAGAACTTGGACGAAAAACGTTTTCACGGGAATAAGCAACCTTGATCAAGCCAGGTGGGTCTTGAAAAAACGAAATTGCTGCGTGTGCCTGGAATACTGACAAGCACTCACCTGTATCACTCTATGGCGCATTCAGCACAGGAATCTGCATCGATTGAGCCAAGACAAAGGAAAGTTCAGGGAGGCAGCACCCGTGTAGAAATGCATTTGTTCTTCAACGAGGAGGCCAATATTGTGAAACGACATACCCATGGCAAATAGTTTTCATCGGCAGTTTCATGGAGCAATATTGCGGGGAGAGAAAAGGCACCACCTGAGGGAGGCACGCTCAAAAAAATTTCGTAGGGCAGGAGACGGGTCGCCCCCAGGCACTAGGGGTGTCGGGCCTCAACATTGTAAGCAGAGTTCACTGAAGTCCCTGAGTGTCCTTCGTCTACGTTCCTAAAATTTACTCTGTGGTTTCTGATGACTCTGGGTTACGAACGGACATCATTCACCGTTCTCCTTACACTCGTGCGTCTCCATCGACCTTAAAGGAAAGGGAGGACATGCAGATGCTGGCAGCTAAATTCAGCAGAGTTTGTCTCAACACAAAAGAGACAGCTCTGTGGGGACCCGTCTTCCATGGTAAAACATTCCTAACGAATAAGAAATCTTCCCATCCCAATGACAATATGAGAGAATTGCCACCGGTGGATTTGCCGATGTGCCTATAAACATCTTCAGGCCGTGAAGTAGTGAAGCACGGGAACCCAGGCGCTTCACCCTTTTTCCTAGACCAGTGAAACTTAAAGAGCCACTATTGACCTGTGAGACATGACGTTGCTGGAAGCATCAGTGTACAGAGGCATGGGAACCTCAAAGGAGTTTCTTCCGTGTGAAAATAACAACCAGGCTGAACATCATGGCAGGGTTCCAGATTCCCAGGAATTCCACGGGCTGTATTGCTCAGAGATAGAACCTACTGCTTGGGGCACACTTAATCTGAAAAACTTGCTGGACTCACGGCTTTCCCAAAGACCCAAGATTCTCAAAGAGCGAGCGTAAGTTTGACAGAAAAACAAACTGCCGGTAGCGCCTTTTGACCTTGAAACCGGCAAGAAGGAAGATTTCCCTTAAACCATGAATCTCAGAAACATTGTGACAGTGAAGGAAAACCAGTGAGAGCAGATGTACTTCCAATAATCCAACACTTAAATTAGACCTCATACCTAAATCCTATCCTAAAAACAACCCTACTCCTAATCCTAAACAAGGTGAAAAGCTAACCCTAGGTGTAAACCTAAACAGAGATGTACCCTAAGCCTAGGTCTAACTGTATTCTCCTAACCTTAAAATTAACCCTAACCTAAGGCTCACCCTAAAGCAAGCCCTAACCATAACCGTATGTCTACCCTAAGGCTAACCCTAATCCTAACCCCAAATCTGATGTGAACATGCAGCTCCCCCTACAACTAACCTTACTCCTAACCGTCATCCTTCGCCTGAACCTAACTTAACTCTATCCCTCACCTTCAATCGATACCTCAGTTTCACCGTTAATGTAAACCAATCCCTTAAACTAGACAGAGAGCTAAACTTAACCTTAATGACAACGGATGTAACACACAAACCGTAAGCCTGACCCCAACTCAACCTCGCACACCGTCGAACCCTCACACAAATATTAACCCCAACCCATATCTAAACAGTCAAGTTTACCATAAGCCTAAATGAGACAATAGGTTCGCTCATCCTTAAGCACTAAACCCTACTCTTACCTTCCACCTCACACTGCCCCTACATTTGATCCTCAGACTTACCGTAACCCGAATCCTCACACAGCCGTAACTCTAACGTGAACTCTAACTCTGTCCCTAAACATGCCCAAATGCCTGTACCTATGCCCGTCTAAAGTTAAACCTAAACCGAAATCTTCTGTGCCACCATTTTGCAGCAGTTTAAAGAAGTACACTGGGAAAGATTTTTCTGCAAGAAAGAAACTGCAGGCGGCGTGCCTGAACTGAGAATATCATGCTGCACGAGCTCTTTGGCCTCAGATGCTAGAAGTGCCATGAGTGGGAAGTATAAAGAAACAGGACTTTACTTTCTCCGTGATCATCAACCTTTGTGGATTCTCTTTGTTCTAGACGCCTGAAATAAAGACAGTTGTCCTGAGTCACCTAAACCTCCACCGAGTGGTCTTAGTGAGGCGCGGGAACTTGCCGGTATCAGAATTCCGAAGAAGGCTGAACGTCCACAATTAAATGGTCATTGCCCAGAAATGAAGCGCCAGCCGGATCAGCCTGGGAAACAAGCTTCCATTAGACAATGAAGATGTGAGAATCTGGTACGGCCACAGTTCACGGTTTCCATAGATCCATGCAATTCCGTGTTGAATTTCAGTCCGAAAATGAAACCGCTGGAGCCTCTGTTCAGCAGGCCCTGGTGTAGCTCCCAGAGGCACAATGGTGCTCCTCTAGAATTTGGACGAAAAACGTTTTCACGGGAATAAGCAACCTCGATCAAGCCAGGTGGGTCTTGGAAAAACGAAATTGCTGCGTGTGCCTGGAATACTGACAAGCACACGCGTGTGTCACTCCAAGGCGCATTCAGCACAGGAATCTGCATCGATTGAGCCAAGACAAAAGAAAGTTCAGGGAGGCAGCACCCGTGTAGAAAAGCATTTGTTCTTCAAAGAGGAGGCCAATATTGTGAAACGACATACCCATGGCAAATAGTTTTCATCGGCAGTTTCATGGAGCAATATTGCGGGGAGAGAAAAGGCACCACCTGAGGGAGGCACGCTCAAAAAAATTACTTAGGGCAGGAGACGGGTCGCCCCCGAAACTAGGGGTGTCGGGCCTCAACATTGTAAGCAGAGTTCACTGAAGTCCCTGAGTGAAGTTTTCTCCGGTGTCCTTCGTCTACGTTCCTAAAATTTACTCTGCGGTTTCTGATGACTCTGGGTTACGAACGGCCACCATTCACCTTTCTCCTTACACTCGTGCGTCTCCATCGACCTTAAAGGAAAGGGAGAACACGCAGATGCTGGCAGCTAAATTCAGCAGAGTTTGTCTCAACACAAAAGAGACAGCTCTGTGGGGACCCGTCTTCCATGGTAAAACATTTCCTAACGAATAAGAAATCTTCCCATCGCAATGACAGTATGAGAATTGCCACCGGTGGATTTGCCGATGTGCCTATAAACATCTTCTTCAGGCCATGAAGTAGTGAAGCACGGGAACCCAGGCGCTTCACCCTTTTCCCTAGACCAGTGAAACTTAAAGAGCCACTATTGACCTGTGAGACATGACGTTGCTGGAAGCAACAGTGTACAGAGGCATGGGAACCTCAAAGGAGTTTCTTCCGTGTGAAAATAACAACCAGGCTGAACTTCATGGCAGGGTTCCAGATTCCCAGGAATTCCACGGGCTGTATTGCTCAGAGATAGAAACTACTGCTTGGGGCACACTTAATCTGAAAAACTTGCTGGACTCACGGCTTTCCCAAAGACCCAAGATTCTCAAAGAGCGAGCGTAAGTTTGACGGAAAAACAAACTGCCGGTAGCGCCTTTTGACCTTGAAACCGGCAAGAAGGAAGATTTCCCTTAAACCATGAATCTCAGAAACTTTGTGACAGTGAAGGAAAACCAGTGAGAGCAGATGTACTTCCAATAATCCAACACTTAAATTAGACCTCATACCTAAATCCTATCCTAAAAACAACCCTACTCCTAATCCTAAACAAGGTGAAAAGCTAACCCTAGGTGTAAACCTAAACAGAGATGTACCCTAAGCCTAGGTCTAACTGTATTCTCCTAACCTTAAAATTAACCCTAACCTAAGGCTCACCCTAAAGCAAGCCCTAACCATAACCGTATGTCTACCCTAAGGCTAACCCTAATCCTAACCCCAAATCTGATGTGAACATGCAGCTCCCCCTACAACTAACCTTACTCCTAACCGTCATCCTTCGCCTGAACCTAACTTAACTCTATCCCTCACCTTCAATCGATACCTCAGTTTCACCGTTAATGTAAACCAATCCCTTAAACTAGACAGAGAGCTAAACTTAACCTTAATGACAACGGATGTAACACACAAACCGTAAGCCTGACCCCAACTCAACCTCGCACACCGTCGAACCCTCACACAAATATTAACCCCAACCCATATCTAAACAGTCAAGTTTACCATAAGCCTAAATGAGACAATAGGTTCGCTCATCCTTAAGCACTAAACCCTACTCTTACCTTCCACCTCACACTGCCCCTACATTTGATCCTCAGACTTACCGTAACCCGAATCCTCACACAGCCGTAACTCTAACGTGAACTCTAACTCTGTCCCTAAACATGCCCAAATGCCTGTACCTATGCCCGTCTAAAGTTAAACCTAAACCGAAATCTTCTGTGCCACCATTTTGCAGCAGTTTAAAGAAGTACACTGGGAAAGATTTTTCTGCAAGAAAGAAACTGCAGGCGGCGTGCCTGAACTGAGAATATCATGCTGCACGAGCTCTTTGGCCTCAGATGCTAGAAGTGCCATGAGTGGGCACTATAAAGAAACGGGACTTTACTTTCTCCGTGATCATCAACCTTTGTGGATTCTCTTTGTTCTAGACGCCTGAAATAAAGACAGTTGTCCTGAGTCACCTAAACCTCCACCGAGTGGTCTTAGTGAGGCGCGGGAACTTGCCGGTATCAGAATTCCGAAGAAGGCTGAACGTCCACAATTAAATGGTCATTGCCCAGAAATGAAGCGCCAGCCGGATCAGCCTGGGAAACAAGCTTCCATTAGACAATGAAGATGTGAGAATCTGGTACGGCCACAGTTCACGGTTTCCATAGATCCATGCAATTCCGTGTTGAATTTCAGTCCGAAAATGAAACCGCTGGAGCCTCTGTTCAGCAGGCCCTGGTGTAGCTCCCAGAGGCACAATGGTGCTCCTCTAGAATTTGGACGAAAAACGTTTTCACGGGAATAAGCAACCTCGATCAAGCCAGGTGGGTCTTGGAAAAACGAAATTGCTGCGTGTGCCTGGAATACTGACAAGCACTCACCTGTATCACTCTATGGCGCATTCAGCACAGGAATCTGCATCGATTGAGCCAAGACAAAGGAAAGTTCAGGGAGGCAGCACCCGTGTAGAAAAGCATTTGTTCTTCAAAGAGGAGGCCAATATTGTGAAACGACATACCCATGGCAAATAGTTTTCATCGGCAGTTTCATGGAGCAATATTGCGGGGAGAGAAAAGGCACCACCTGAGGGAGGCACGCTCAAAAAAATTACTTAGGGCAGGAGACGGGTCGCCCCCGAAACTAGGGGTGTCGGGCCTCAACATTGTAAGCAGAGTTCACTGAAGTCCCTGAGTGAAGTTTTCTCCGGTGTCCTTCGTCTACGTTCCTAAAATTTACTCTGCGGTTTCTGATGACTCTGGGTTACGAACGGCCACCATTCACCTTTCTCCTTACACTCGTGCGTCTCCATCGACCTTAAAGGAAAGGGAGAACACGCAGATGCTGGCAGCTAAATTCAGCAGAGTTTGTCTCAACACAAAAGAGACAGCTCTGTGGGGACCCGTCTTCCATGGTAAAACATTTCCTAACGAATAAGAAATCTTCCCATCGCAATGACAGTATGAGAATTGCCACCGGTGGATTTGCCGATGTGCCTATAAACATCTTCAGGCCGTGAAGTAGTGAAGCACGGGAACCCAGGCGCTTCACCCTTTTCCCTAGACCAGTGAAACTTAAAGAGCCACTATTGACCTGTGAGACATGACGTTGCTGGAAGCAACAGTGTACAGAGGCATGGGAACCTCAAAGGAGTTTCTTCCGTGTGAAAATAACAACCAGGCTGAACTTCATGGCAGGGTTCCAGATTCCCAGGAATTCCACGGGCTGTATTGCTCAGAGATAGAACCTACTGCTTGGGGCACACTTAATCTGAAAAACTTGCTGGACTCACGGCTTTCCCAAAGACCCAAGATTCTCAAAGAGCGAGCGTAAGTTTGACGGAAAAACAAACTGCCGGTAGCGCCTTTTGACCTTGAAACCGGCAAGAAGGAAGATTTCCCTTAAACCATGAATCTCAGAAACATTGTGACAGTGAAGGAAAACCAGTGAGAGCAGATGTACTTCCAATAATCCAACACTTAAATTAGACCTCATACCTAAATCCTATCCTAAAAACAACCCTACTCCTAATCCTAAACAAGGTGAAAAGCTAACCCTAGGTGTAAACCTAAACAGAGATGTACCCTAAGCCTAGGTCTAACTGTATTCTCCTAACCTTAAAATTAACCCTAACCTAAGGCTCACCCTAAAGCAAGCCCTAACCATAACCGTATGTCTACCCTAAGGCTAACCCTAATGCTAACCCCAAATCTGATGTGAACATGCAGCTCCCCCTACAACTAACCTTACTCCTAACCGTCATCCTTCGCCTGAACCTAACTTACCTCTATCCCTCACCTTCAATCGATACCTCAGTTTCACCGTTAATGTAAACCAATCCCTTAAACTAGACAGAGAGCTAAACTTAACCTTAATGACAACGGATGTAACACACAAACCGTAAGCCTGACCCCAACTCAACCTCGCACACCGTCGAACCCTCACACAAATATTAACCCCAACCCATATCTAAACAGTCAAGTTTACCATAAGCCTAAATGAGACAATAGGTTCGCTCATCCTTAAGCACTAAACCCTACTCTTACCTTCCACCTCACACTGCCCCTACATTTGATCCTCAGACTTACCGTAACCCGAATCCTCACACAGCCGTAACTCTAACGTGAACTCTAACTCTGTCCCTAAACATGCCCAAATGCCTGTACCTATGCCCGTCTAAAGTTAAACCTAAACCGAAATCTTCTGTGCCACCATTTTGCAGCAGTTTAAAGAAGTACACTGGGAAAGATTTTTCTGCAAGAAAGAAACTGCAGGCGGCGTGCCTGAACTGAGAATATCATGCTGCACGAGCTCTTTGGCCTCAGATGCTAGAAGTGCCATGAGTGGGAAGTATAAAGAAACAGGACTTTACTTTCTCCGTGATCATCAACCTTTGTGGATTCTCTTTGTTCTAGACGCCTGAAATAAAGACAGTTGTCCTGAGTCACCTAAACCTCCACCGAGTGGTCTTAGTGAGGCGCGGGAACTTGCCGGTATCAGAATTCCGAAGAAGGCTGAACGTCCACAATTAAATGGTCATTGCCCAGAAATGAAGCGCCAGCCGGATCAGCCTGGGAAACAAGCTTCCATTAGACAATGAAGATGTGAGAATCTGGTACGGCCACAGTTCACGGTTTCCATAGATCCATGCAATTCCGTGTTGAATTTCAGTCCGAAAATGAAACCGCTGGAGCCTCTGTTCAGCAGGCCCTGGTGTAGCTCCCAGAGGCACAATGGTGCTCCTCTAGAATTTGGACGAAAAACGTTTTCACGGGAATAAGCAACCTCGATCAAGCCAGGTGGGTCTTGGAAAAACGAAATTGCTGCGTGTGCCTGGAATACTGACAAGCACACGCGTGTGTCACTCCAAGGCGCATTCAGCACAGGAATCTGCATCGATTGAGCCAAGACAAAGGAAAGTTCAGGGAGGCAGCACCCGTGTAGAAAAGCATTTGTTCTTCAAAGAGGAGGCCAATATTGTGAAACGACATACCCATGGCAAATAGTTTTCATCGGCAGTTTCATGGAGCAATATTGCGGGGAGAGAAAAGGCACCACCTGAGGGAGGCACGCTCAAAAAAATTACTTAGGGCAGGAGACGGGTCGCCCCCGAAACTAGGGGTGTCGGGCCTCAACATTGTAAGCAGAGTTCACTGAAGTCCCTGAGTGAAGTTTTCTCCGGTGTCCTTCGTCTACGTTCCTAAAATTTACTCTGCGGTTTCTGATGACTCTGGGTTACGAACGGCCACCATTCACCTTTCTCCTTACACTCGTGCGTCTCCATCGACCTTAAAGGAAAGGGAGAACACGCAGATGCTGGCAGCTAAATTCAGCAGAGTTTGTCTCAACACAAAAGAGAGCTCTGTGGGGACCCGTCTTCCATGGTAAAACATTTCCTAACGAATAAGAAATCTTCCCATCGCAATGACAATATGAGAGAATTGTCACCGGTGGATTTGCCGATGTGCCTACAAACATCTTCAGGCCATGAAGTAGTGAAGCATGGGAACCCAGGCGCTTCACCCTTTTTCCTAGACCAGTGAAACTTAAAGAGCCACTATTGACCTGTGTGACATGACGTTGCTGGAAGCATCAGTGTACAGAGGCATGGGAATCTCAAAGGAGTTTCTTCCGTGTGAAAATAACAACCAGGCTGAACTTCATGGCAGGGTTCCAGATTCCCAGGAATTCCACGTGCTGTATTGCTCAGGGATAGAACCTACTGCTTGGGGCACACTTAATCTGAAAAAGTTGCTGGACTCACGGCTTTCCCAAAGACCCATGATTCTCAAAGAGCGAGCGTAAGTTTGACGGAAAAAAACAAACTGCCGGTGGTGCCTTTTTAACCTTGAAACCGGCAAGAAGCAAGATTTCTCTTAAACCTTGAATCTCAGAAACATTTTGATCGTGAAGGAAAACCAGTGAGAGCAGATGTACTTCCAATAATCCAACACTTAAATTAAACCTCAAACCTAAATCCTATCCTAAAACCAACCCTAATCCTAACCCTAACCTAGGTGAAAACCTAACCCTAGGTCTGAACCTAAACAGAGATGTAACCCTAAGCCTAGGTCTAACTCTGTAAACTCCTAAACTTAAACTTAACCCTAACCTAAGGCTCACCCGAAACCAAGCCCTAACGCTAACCGTATGTCTACCCTAAGGCTACGCCTAATCCTAACCCCAAATCTGATGTGAACATGCAGTTCCCCTTACAACTAACCTTACTCCTAACCTTCATCCTTCGCCTGAACCTAACTTAACTCTATCCCTCACCTTCAATCGATACCTCAATTTCACCGTTAATGTAAACCAATCCCTTAAACTAGACAGAGAGCTAAACTTAACCTTAATGAAAACGGATGTAACAAACAAACCGTAAGCCTGACCCCCAACTCAACCTCGCACACCGTCGAACCCTCACACAAATATTAACCCCAACCCATATCTAAACAGTCAAGTTTACCATAAGCCTAAATGAGACAATAGGTTCGCTCATCCTTAAGCACTAAACCCTACTCTTACCTTCCACCTCACACTGCCCCTACATTTGATCCTCAGACTTACCATAACCCGAATCCTCACACAGCCGTAACTCTAACGTGAACTGTAACTCTGTCCCTAAACATGCCCAGATGCCTGTACCTATGCCCGTCTAAAGTTAAACCTAAACCGAAATCTTCTGTGCCACCATTTTTCAGCAGTTTAAAGAAGTACACTGGGAAAGATTTTTCTGCAAGAAAGAAACTGCAGGCGGCGTGCCTGAACTGAGAATATCATGCTGCACGAGCTCTTTGGCCTCAGATGCTTGAAGTGCCATGAGTGGGAAGTATAAAGAAACAGGACTTTACTTTCTCCGTGATCATCAACCTTTGTGGATTCTCTTTGTTCTAGACGCCTGAAATAAAGACAGTTGTCCTGAGTCACCTAAACCTCCACCGAGTGAGGCGCTGGAACTTGCCGGTATCAGAATTCCGAAGAAGGCTGAACGTCCACAATTAAATGGTCATTGCCCAGAAATGAAGCGCCAGCCGGATCAGCCTGGGAAACAAGCTTCCATTAGACAATGAAGATGTGAGAATCTGGTACGGCCACAGTTCACGGTTTCCATAGATCCATGCAATTCCGTGTTGAATTTCAGTCCGAAAATGAAACCGCTGGAGCCTCTGTTCAGCAGGCCCTGGTGTAGCTCCCAGAGGCACAATGGTGCTCCTCTAGAATTTGGACGAAAAACGTTTTCACGGGAATAAGCAACCTCGATCAAGCCAGGTGGGTCTTGGAAAAACGAAATTGCTGCGTGTGCCTGGAATACTGACAAGCACACGCGTGTGTCACTCCAAGGCGCATTCAGCACAGGAATCTGCATCGATTGAGCCAAGACAAAGGAAAGTTCAGGGAGGCAGCACCCGTGTAGAAAAGCATTTGTTCTTCAAAGAGGAGGCCAATATTGTGAAACGACATACCCATGGCAAATAGTTTTCATCGGCAGTTTCATGGAGCAATATTGCGGGGAGAGAAAAGGCACCACCTGAGGGAGGCACGCTCAAAAAAATTACTTAGGGCAGGAGACGGGTCGCCCCCGAAACTAGGGGTGTCGGGCCTCAACATTGTAAGCAGAGTTCACTGAAGTCCCTGAGTGAAGTTTTCTCCGGTGTCCTTCGTCTACGTTCCTAAAATTTACTCTGCGGTTTCTGATGACTCTGGGTTACGAACGGCCACCCTTCACCTTTCTCCTTACACTCGTGCGTCTCCATCGACCTTAAAGGAAAGGGAGAACACGCAGATGCTGGCAGCTAAATTCAGCAGAGTTTGTCTCAACACAAAAGAGACAGCTCTGTGGGGACCCGTCTTCCATGGTAAAACATTTCCTAACGAATAAGAAATCTTCCCATCGCAATGACAGTATGAGAATTGCCACCGGTGGATTTGCCGATGTGCCTATAAACATCTTCTTCAGGCCATGAAGTAGTGAAGCACGGGAACCCAGGCGCTTCACCCTTTTCCCTAGACCAGTGAAACTTAAAGAGCCACTATTGACCTGTGAGACATGACGTTGCTGGAAGCATCAGTGTATAGAGGCATGGGAACCTCAAAGGAGTTTCTTCCGTGTGAAAATAACAAACAGGCTGAACTTCATGGCAGGGTTCCAGATTCCCAGGAATTCCACGGGCTGTATTGCTCAGAGATAGAACCTACTGCTTGGGGCACACTTAATCTGAAAAACTTGCTGGACTCACGGTTTCCCAAAGACCCAAGATTCTCAAAGAGCGAGCGTAAGTTTGACGGAAAAACAAACTGCCGGTAGTGCCTTTTGACCTTGAAACCGGCAAGAAGGAAGATTTCCCTTAAACCATGAATCTCAGAAACTTTGTGACAGTGAAGGAAAACCAGTGAGAGCAGATGTACTTCCAATAATCCAACACTTAAATTAGACCTCATACCTAAATCCTATCCTAAAAACAACCCTAATCCTAACCCTAAACAAGGTGAAAAGCTAACCCTAGGTGTAAACCTAAACAGAGATGTACCCTAAGCCTAGGTCTAACTGTATTCTCCTAACCTTAAAATTAACCCTAACCTAAGGCTCACCCTAAAGCAAGCCCTAACCATAACCGTATGTCTACCCTAAGGCTAACCCTAATCCTAACCCCAAATCTGATGTGAACATGCAGCTCCCCCTACAACTAACCTTACTCCTAACCGTCATCCTTCGCCTGAACCTAACTTAACTCTATCCCTCACCTTCAATCGAAGCCTCCATAGCACCGTTAATGTAATCCAATCCCTTAAACTAGACAGAGAGCTAATCTTAACCATAACCAAAACGGACGTAACACACAAACCGTAAGCCTGAACCCAACTCTTAACCTCGCACACTGTCTAACCCTCACACAAAAATTAACCCCAACCCATATCTAAACAGTCAAGTTTACCATAGGCCTAAATGAGACAATAGGTTCGCTCATCCTTAAGCACTAAACCCTACTCTTACCTTCCACCTCACACTGCCCCTACATTTGATCCTCAGACTTACCATAACCCGAATCCTCAAACAGCCGTGACTCTAACGTGAACTCTAACTCTGTCCCTAAACATGCCCAAATGCCTGTACCTATGCCCGTCTAAAGTTAAACCTAAACCGAAATCTTCTGTGCCACAATTTTGCAGCAGTTTAAAGTACACTGGGAAAGATTTTTCTGCAAGAAAGAAACTGCAGGCGGCGTGCCTGAACTGAGAATATCATGCTGCACGAGCTCTTTGGCCTCAGATGCTAGAAGTGCCATGAGTGGGCACTATAAAGAAACGGGACTTTACTTTCTCCGTGATCATCAACCTTTGTGGATTCTTTGTTCTAGACGCCTGAAATAAAGACAGTTGTCCTGAGTCACCTAAACCTCCACCGAGGGGTCTTAGTGAGGCGCGGGAACTTGCCGGTATCAGAATTCCGAAGAAGGCTGAACGTCCACAATTAAATGGTCATTGCCCAGAAATGAAGCGCCAGCCGGATCAGCCTGGGAAACAAGCTTCCATTAGACAATGAAGATGTGAGAATCTGGTACGGCCACACTTCATGGTTTCCATAGATCCATGCAATTCCGTGTTGAATTTCAGTCCGAAAATGAAACCGCTGGAGCCTCTGTTCAGCAGGCCCTGGTGTAGCTCCCAGAGGCACAATGGTGCTCCTCTAGAATTTGGACGAAAAACGTTTTCACGGGAATAAGCAACCTTGATCAAGCCAGGTGGGTCTTGGAAAAACGAAATTGCTGCGTGTGCCTGGAATACTGACAAGCACTCACCTGTGTCACTCTATGGCGCATTCAGCACAGGAATCTGCATCGATTGAGCCAAGACAAAGGAAAGTTCAGGGAGGCAGCACCCGTGTAGAAAAGCATTTGTTCTTCAAAGAGGAGGCCAATATTGTGAAACGACATACCCATGGCAAATAGTTTTCATCGGCAGAGTTTCATGGAGCAATATTGCAGGGAGAGAAAAGGCACTACCTGAGGGAGGCACGCTCAAAAAAACTACGTAGGGCAGGAGACGGGTCGCCCCCGAAACTAGGGGTGTCGGGCCTCAACATTGTAAGCAGAGTTCACTGAAGTCCCTGAGTGAAGTTTTCTCCGGTGTCCTTCGTCTACGTTCCTAAAATTTACTCTGCGGTTTCTGATGACTCTGGGTTACGAACGGCCACCATTCACCGTTCTCCTTACACTCGTGCGTCTCCATCGACCTTAAAGGAAAGGGAGGACACGCAGATGCTGGCAGCTAAATTCAGCAGAGTTTGTCTCAACACAAAAGAGACAGCTCTGTGGGGACCCGTCTTCCATGGTAAAACATTTCCTAACGAATAAGAAATCTTCCCATCGCAATGACAGTATGAGAATTGCCACCGGTGGATTTGCCGATGTGCCTATAAACATCTTCTTCAGGCCATGAAGTAGTGAAGCACGGGAACCCAGGCGCTTCACCCTTTTCCCTAGACCAGTGAAACTTAAAGAGCCACTATTGACCTGTGAGACATGACGTTGCTGGAAGCATCAGTGTATAGAGGCATGGGAACCTCAAAGGAGTTTCTTCCGTGTGAAAATAACAACCAGGCTGAACTTCATGGCAGGGTTCCAGATTCCCAGGAATTCCACGGGCTGTATTGCTCAGAGATAGAACCTACTGCTTGGGGCACACTTAATCTGAAAAACTTGCTGGACTCACGGCTTTCCCAAAGACCCAAGATTCTCAAAGAGCGAGCGTAAGTTTGACGGAAAAACAAACTGCCGGTAGCGCCTTTTGACCTTGAAACCGGCAAGAAGGAAGATTTCCCTTAAACCATGAATCTCAGAAACTTTGTGACAGTGAAGGAAAACCAGTGAGAGCAGATGTACTTCCAATAATCCAACACTTAAATTAGACCTCATACCTAAATCCTATCCTAAAAACAACCCTAATCCTAACCCTAAACAAGGTGAAAAGCTAACCCTAGGTGTAAACCTAAACAGAGATGTACCCTAAGCCTAGGTCTAACTGTATTCTCCTAACCTTAAAATTAACCCTAACCTAAGGCTCACCCTAAAGCAAGCCCTAACCATAACCGTATGTCTACCCTAAGGCTAACCCTAATCCTAACCCCAAATCTGATGTGAACATGCAGCTCCCCCTACAACTAACCTTACTCCTAACCGTCATCCTTCGCCTGAACCTAACTTACCTCTATCCCTCACCTTCAATCGAAACCTCCATAGCACCGTTAATGTAATCCAATCCCTTAAACTAGACAGAGAGCTAAACTTAACCATAACCAAAACGGACGTAACACACAAACCGTAAGCCTGAACCCAACTCTTAACCTCGCACACTGTCTAACCGTCACACAAATATTAACCCCAACCCATATCTAAACAGTCAAGTTTACCATAGGCCTAAATGAGACAATAGGTTCGCTCATCCTTAAGCACTAAACCCTACTCTTACCTTCCACCTCACACTGCCCCTACATTTGATCCTCAGACTTACCATAACCCGAATCCTCAAACAGCCGTAACTCTAACGTGAACTCTAACTCTGTCCCTAAACATGCCCAAATGCCTGTACCTATGCCCGTCTAAAGTTAAACCTAAACCGAAATCTTCTGTGCCACAATTTTGCAGCAGTTTAAAGTACACTGGGAAAGATTTTTCTGCAAGAAAGAAACTGCAGGCGGCGTGCCTGAACTGAGAATATCATGCTGCACGAGCTCTTTGGCCTCAGATGCTAGAAGTGCCATGAGTGGGCACTATAAAGAAACGGGACTTTACTTTCTCCGTGATCATCAACCTTTGTGGATTCTTTGTTCTAGACGCCTGAAATAAAGACAGTTGTCCTGAGTCACCTAAACCTCCAACGAGGGGTCTTAGTGAGGCGCGGGAACTTGCCGGTATCAGAATTCCGAAGAAGGCTGAACGTCCACAATTAAATGGTCATTGCCCAGAAATGAAGCGCCAGCCGGATCAGCCTGGGAAACAAGCTTCCATTAGACAATGAAGATGTGAGAATCTGGTACGGCCACACTTCATGGTTTCCATAGATCCATGCAATTCCGTGTTGAATTTCAGTCCGAAAATGAAACCGCTGGAGCCTCTGTTCAGCAGGCCCTGGTGTAGCTCCCAGAGGCACAATGGTGCTCCTCTAGAATTTGGACGAAAAACGTTTTCACGGGAATAAGCAACCTTGATCAAGCCAGGTGGGTCTTGGAAAAACGAAATTGCTGCGTGTGCCTGGAATACTGACAAGCACTCACCTGTGTCACTCTATGGCGCATTCAGCACAGGAATCTGCATCGATTGAGCCAAGACAAAGGAAAGTTCAGGGAGGCAGCACCCGTGTAGAAAAGCATTTGTTCTTCAAAGAGGAGGTCAATATTGTGAAACGACATACCCATGGCAAATAGTTTTCATCGGCAGAGTTTCATGGAGCAATATTGCGGGGAGAGAAAAGGCACTACCTGAGGGAGGCACGCTCAAAAAAACTACGTAGGGCAGGAGACGGGTCGCCCCCGAAACTAGGGGTGTCGGGCCTCAACATTGTAAGCAGAGTTCACTGAAGTCCCTGAGTGAAGTTTTCTCCGGTGTCCTTCGTCTACGTTCCTAAAATTTACTCTGCGGTTTCTGATGACTCTGGGTTACGAACGGCCACCATTCACCGTTCTCCTTACACTCGTGCGTCTCCATCGACCTTAAAGGAAAGGGAGGACACGCAGATGCTGGCAGCTAAATTCAGCAGAGTTTGTCTCAACACAAAAGAGACAGCTCTGTGGGGACCCGTCTTCCATGGTAAAACATTTCCTAACGAATAAGAAATCTTCCCATCGCAATGACAGTATGAGAATTGCCACCGGTGGATTTGCCGATGTGCCTATAAACATCTTCTTCAGGCCATGAAGTAGTGAAGCACGGGAACCCAGGCGCTTCACCCTTTTCCCTAGACCAGTGAAACTTAAAGAGCCACTATTGACCTGTGAGACATGACGTTGCTGGAAGCATCAGTGTATAGAGGCATGGGAACCTCAAAGGAGTTTCTTCCGTGTGAAAATAACAACCAGGCTGAACTTCATGGCAGGGTTCCAGATTCCCAGGAATTCCACGGGCTGTATTGCTCAGAGATAGAACCTACTGCTTGGGGCACACTTAATCTGAAAAACTTGCTGGACTCACGGCTTTCCCAAAGACCCAAGATTCTCAAAGAGCGAGCGTAAGTTTGACGGAAAAACAAACTGCCGGTAGCGCCTTTTGACCTTGAAACCGGCAAGAAGGAAGATTTCCCTTAAACCATGAATCTCAGAAACATTGTGACAGTGAAGGAAAACCAGTGAGAGCAGATGTACTTCCAATAATCCAACACTTAAATTAGACCTCATACCTAAATCCTATCCTAAAAACAACCCTAATCCTAACCCTAAACAAGGTGAAAAGCTAACCCTAGGTGTAAACCTAAACAGAGATGTACCCTAAGCCTAGGTCTAACTGTATTCTCCTAACCTTAAAATTAACCCTAACCTAAGGCTCACCCTAAAGCAAGCCCTAACCATAACCGTATGTCTACCCTAAGGCTAACCCTAATCCTAACCCCAAATCTGATGTGAACATGCAGCTCCCCCTACAACTAACCTTACTCCTAACCGTCATCCTTCGCCTGAACCTAACTTAACTCTATCCCTCACCTTCAATCGAAGCCTCCATAGCACCGTTAATGTAATCCAATCCCTTAAACTAGACAGAGAGCTAAACTTAACCATAACCAAAACGGACGTAACACACAAACCGTAAGCCTGAACCCAACTCTTAACCTCGCACACTGTCTAACCGTCACACAAATATTAACCCCAACCCATATCTAAACAGTCAAGTTTACCATAGGCCTAAATGAGACAATAGGTTCGCTCATCCTTAAGCACTAAACCCTACTCTTCCACCTTACACTGCCCCTACATTTGATCCTCAGACTTACCATAACCCGAATCCTCACACAGCCGTAACTCTAACGTGAACTCTGTCCCTAAACATGCCCAAATGCCTGTACCTATGCCCGTCTAAAGTTAAACCTAAACCGAACTCTTCTTTGCCACCATTTTTCAGCAGTTTAAAGAAGTACACTGGGAAAGATTTTTCTGCAAGAAAGAAACTGCAGGCGGCGTGCCTGACTGAGAATATCATGCTGCACGAGCTCTTTGGCCTCAGATGCTAGAAGTGCCATGAGTGGGCACTATAAAGAAACGGGACTTTACTTTCTCCGTGATCATCAACCTTTGTGGATTCTCTTTGTTCTAGACGCCTGAAATAAAGACAGTTGTCCTGAGTCACCTAAACCACCACCGAGTGGTCTTAGTGAGGCGCGGGAACTTGCCGGTATCAGAATTCCGAAGAAGGCTGAACGTCCACAATTAAATGGTCATTGCCCAGAAATGAAGCGCCAGCCGGATCAGCCTGGGAAACAAGCTTCCATTAGACAATGAAGATGTGAGAATCTGGTACGGCCACAGTTCACGGTTTCCATAGATCCATGCAATTCCGTGTTGAATTTCAGTCCGAAAATGAAACCGCTGGAGCCTCTGTTCAGCAGGCCCTGGTGTAGCTCCCAGAGGCACAATGGTGCTCCTCTAGAATTTGGACGAAAAACGTTTTCACGGGAATAAGCAACCTCGATCAAGCCAGGTGGGTCTTGGAAAAACGAAATTGCTGCGTGTGCCTGGAATACTGACAAGCACACGCGTGTGTCACTCCAAGGCGCATTCAGCACAGGAATCTGCATCGATTGAGCCAAGACAAAGGAAAGTTCAGGGAGGCAGCACCCGTGTAGAAAAGCATTTGTTCTTCAAAGAGGAGGCCAATATTGTGAAACGACATACCCATGGCAAATAGTTTTCATCGGCAGTTTCATGGAGCAATATTGCGGGGAGAGAAAAGGCACCACCTGAGGGAGGCACGCTCAAAAAAATTACTTAGGGCAGGAGACGGGTCGCCCCCGAAACTAGGGGTGTCGGGCCTCAACATTGTAAGCAGAGTTCACTGAAGTCCCTGAGTGAAGTTTTCTCCGGTGTCCTTCGTCTACGTTCCTAAAATTTACTCTGCGGTTTCTGATGACTCTGGGTTACGAACGGCCACCATTCACCTTTCTCCTTACACTCGTGCGTCTCCATCGACCTTAAAGGAAAGGGAGAACACGCAGATGCTGGCAGCTAAATTCAGCAGAGTTTGTCTCAACACAAAAGAGACAGCTCTGTGGGGACCCGTCTTCCATGGTAAAACATTTCCTAACGAATAAGAAATCTTCCCATCGCAATGACTGTATGAGAATTGCCACCGGTGGATTTGCCGATGTGCCTATAAACATCTTCTTCAGGCCATGAAGTAGTGAAGCACGGGAACCCAGGCGCTTCACCCTTTTCCCTAGACCAGTGAAACTTAAAGAGCCACTATTGACCTGTGAGACATGACGTTGCTGGAAGCATCAGTGTACAGAGGCATGGGAACCTCAAAGGAGTTTCTTCCGTGTGAAAATAACAACCAGGCTGAACTTCATGGCAGGGTTCCAGATTCCCAGGAATTCCACGGGCTGTATTGCTCAGAGATAGAACCTACTGCTTGGGGCACACTTAATCTGAAAAACTTGCTGGACTCACGGCTTTCCCAAAGACCCAAGATTCTCAAAGAGCGAGCGTAAGTTTGACGGAAAAACAAACTGCCGGTAGCGCCTTTTGACCTTGAAACCGGCAAGAAGGAAGATTTCCCTTAAACCATGAATCTCAGAAACATTGTGACAGTGAAGGAAAACCAGTGAGAGCAGATGTACTTCCAATAATCCAACACTTAAATTAGACCTCATACCTAAATCCTATCCTAAAAACAACCCTAATCCTAACCCTAAACAAGGTGAAAAGCTAACCCTAGGTGTAAACCTAAACAGAGATGTACCCTAAGCCTAGGTCTAACTGTATTCTCCTAACCTTAAAATTAACCCTAACCTAAGGCTCACCCTAAAGCAAGCCCTAACCATAACCGTATGTCTACCCTAAGGCTAACCCTAATCCTAACCCCAAATCTGATGTGAACATGCAGCTCCCCCTACAACTAACCTTACTCCTAACCGTCATCCTTCGCCTGAACCTAACTTAACTCTATCCCTCACCTTCAATCGAAGCCTCCATAGCACCGTTAATGTAATCCAATCCCTTAAACTAGACAGAGAGCTAAACTTAACCATAACCAAAACGGACGTAACACACAAACCGTAAGCCTGAACCCAACTCTTAACCTCGCACACTGTCTAACCGTCACACAAATATTAACCCCAACCCATATCTAAACAGTCAAGTTTACCATAGGCCTAAATGAGACAATAGGTTCGCTCATCCTTAAGCACTAAACCCTACTCTTCCACCTTACACTGCCCCTACATTTGATCCTCAGACTTACCATAACCCGAATCCTCACACAGCCGTAACTCTAACGTGAACTCTGTCCCTAAACATGCCCAAATGCCTGTACCTATGCCCGTCTAAAGTTAAACCTAAACCGAACTCTTCTTTGCCACCATTTTTCAGCAGTTTAAAGAAGTACACTGGGAAAGATTTTTCTGCAAGAAAGAAACTGCAGGCGGCGTGCCTGACTGAGAATATCATGCTGCACGAGCTCTTTGGCCTCAGATGCTAGAAGTGCCATGAGTGGGCACTATAAAGAAACGGGACTTTACTTTCTCCGTGATCATCAACCTTTGTGGATTCTCTTTGTTCTAGACGCCTGAAATAAAGACAGTTGTCCTGAGTCACCTAAACCACCACCGAGTGGTCTTAGTGAGGCGCGGGAACTTGCCGGTATCAGAATTCCGAAGAAGGCTGAACGTCCACAATTAAATGGTCATTGCCCAGAAATGAAGCGCCAGCCGGATCAGCCTGGGAAACAAGCTTCCATTAGACAATGAAGATGTGAGAATCTGGTACGGCCACAGTTCACGGTTTCCATAGATCCATGCAATTCCGTGTTGAATTTCAGTCCGAAAATGAAACCGCTGGAGCCTCTGTTCAGCAGGCCCTGGTGTAGCTCCCAGAGGCACAATGGTGCTCCTCTAGAATTTGGACGAAAAACGTTTTCACGGGAATAAGCAACCTCGATCAAGCCAGGTGGGTCTTGGAAAAACGAAATTGCTGCGTGTGCCTGGAATACTGACAAGCACACGCGTGTGTCACTCCAAGGCGCATTCAGCACAGGAATCTGCATCGATTGAGCCAAGACAAAGGAAAGTTCAGGGAGGCAGCACCCGTGTAGAAAAGCATTTGTTCTTCAAAGAGGAGGCCAATATTGTGAAACGACATACCCATGGCAAATAGTTTTCATCGGCAGTTTCATGGAGCAATATTGCGGGGAGAGAAAAGGCACCACCTGAGGGAGGCACGCTCAAAAAAATTACTTAGGGCAGGAGACGGGTCGCCCCCGAAACTAGGGGTGTCGGGCCTCAACATTGTAAGCAGAGTTCACTGAAGTCCCTGAGTGAAGTTTTCTCCGGTGTCCTTCGTCTACGTTCCTAAAATTTACTCTGCGGTTTCTGATGACTCTGGGTTACGAACGGCCACCATTCACCTTTCTCCTTACACTCGTGCGTCTCCATCGACCTTAAAGGAAAGGGAGAACACGCAGATGCTGGCAGCTAAATTCAGCAGAGTTTGTCTCAACACAAAAGAGACAGCTCTGTGGGGACCCGTCTTCCATGGTAAAACATTTCCTAACGAATAAGAAATCTTCCCATCGCAATGACTGTATGAGAATTGCCACCGGTGGATTTGCCGATGTGCCTATAAACATCTTCTTCAGGCCATGAAGTAGTGAAGCACGGGAACCCAGGCGCTTCACCCTTTTCCCTAGACCAGTGAAACTTAAAGAGCCACTATTGACCTGTGAGACATGACGTTGCTGGAAGCATCAGTGTACAGAGGCATGGGAACCTCAAAGGAGTTTCTTCCGTGTGAAAATAACAACCAGGCTGAACTTCATGGCAGGGTTCCAGATTCCCAGGAATTCCACGGGCTGTATTGCTCAGAGATAGAACCTACTGCTTGGGGCACACTTAATCTGAAAAACTTGCTGGACTCACGGCTTTCCCAAAGACCCAAGATTCTCAAAGAGCGAGCGTAAGTTTGACGGAAAAACAAACTGCCGGTAGCGCCTTTTGACCTTGAAACCGGCAAGAAGGAAGATTTCCCTTAAACCATGAATCTCAGAAACATTGTGACAGTGAAGGAAAACCAGTGAGAGCAGATGTACTTCCAATAATCCAACACTTAAATTAGACCTCATACCTAAATCCTATCCTAAAAACAACCCTAATCCTAACCCTAAACAAGGTGAAAAGCTAACCCTAGGTGTAAACCTAAACAGAGATGTACCCTAAGCCTAGGTCTAACTGTATTCTCCTAACCTTAAAATTAACCCTAACCTAAGGCTCACCCTAAAGCAAGCCCTAACCATAACCGTATGTCTACCCTAAGGCTAACCCTAATCCTAACCCCAAATCTGATGTGAACATGCAGCTCCCCCTACAACTAACCTTACTCCTAACCGTCATCCTTCGCCTGAACCTAACTTAACTCTATCCCTCACCTTCAATCGAAGCCTCCATAGCACCGTTAATGTAATCCAATCCCTTAAACTAGACAGAGAGCTAAACTTAACCATAACCAAAACGGACGTAACACACAAACCGTAAGCCTGAACCCAACTCTTAACCTCGCACACTGTCTAACCGTCACACAAATATTAACCCCAACCCATATCTAAACAGTCAAGTTTACCATAGGCCTAAATGAGACAATAGGTTCGCTCATCCTTAAGCACTAAACCCTACTCTTACCTTCCACCTCACACTGCCCCTACATTTGATCCTCAGACTTACCATAACCCGAATCCTCACACAGCCGTAACTCTAACGTGAACTCTGTCCCTAAACATGCCCAAATGCCTGTACCTATGCCCGTCTAAAGTTAAACCTAAACCGAACTCTTCTTTGCCACCATTTTTCAGCAGTTTAAAGAAGTACACTGGGAAAGATTTTTCTGCAAGAAAGAAACTGCAGGCGGCGTGCCTGACTGAGAATATCATGCTGCACGAGCTCTTTGGCCTCAGATGCTAGAAGTGCCATGAGTGGGCACTATAAAGAAACGGGACTTTACTTTCTCCGTGATCATCAACCTTTGTGGATTCTCTTTGTTCTAGACGCCTGAAATAAAGACAGTTGTCCTGAGTCACCTAAACCACCACCGAGTGGTCTTAGTGAGGCGCGGGAACTTGCCGGTATCAGAATTCCGAAGAAGGCTGAACGTCCACAATTAAATGGTCATTGCCCAGAAATGAAGCGCCAGCCGGATCAGCCTGGGAAACAAGCTTCCATTAGACAATGAAGATGTGAGAATCTGGTACGGCCACAGTTCACGGTTTCCATAGATCCATGCAATTCCGTGTTGAATTTCAGTCCGAAAATGAAACCGCTGGAGCCTCTGTTCAGCAGGCCCTGGTGTAGCTCCCAGAGGCACAATGGTGCTCCTCTAGAATTTGGACGAAAAACGTTTTCACGGGAATAAGCAACCTCGATCAAGCCAGGTGGGTCTTGGAAAAACGAAATTGCTGCGTGTGCCTGGAATACTGACAAGCACACGCGTGTGTCACTCCAAGGCGCATTCAGCACAGGAATCTGCATCGATTGAGCCAAGACAAAGGAAAGTTCAGGGAGGCAGCACCCGTGTAGAAAAGCATTTGTTCTTCAAAGAGGAGGCCAATATTGTGAAACGACATACCCATGGCAAATAGTTTTCATCGGCAGTTTCATGGAGCAATATTGCGGGGAGAGAAAAGGCACCACCTGAGGGAGGCACGCTCAAAAAAATTACTTAGGGCAGGAGACGGGTCGCCCCCGAAACTAGGGGTGTCGGGCCTCAACATTGTAAGCAGAGTTCACTGAAGTCCCTGAGTGAAGTTTTCTCCGGTGTCCTTCGTCTACGTTCCTAAAATTTACTCTGCGGTTTCTGATGACTCTGGGTTACGAACGGCCACCATTCACCTTTCTCCTTACACTCGTGCGTCTCCATCGACCTTAAAGGAAAGGGAGAACACGCAGATGCTGGCAGCTAAATTCAGCAGAGTTTGTCTCAACACAAAAGAGACAGCTCTGTGGGGACCCGTCTTCCATGGTAAAACATTTCCTAACGAATAAGAAATCTTCCCATCGCAATGACTGTATGAGAATTGCCACCGGTGGATTTGCCGATGTGCCTATAAACATCTTCTTCAGGCCATGAAGTAGTGAAGCACGGGAACCCAGGCGCTTCACCCTTTTCCCTAGACCAGTGAAACTTAAAGAGCCACTATTGACCTGTGAGACATGACGTTGCTGGAAGCATCAGTGTATAGAGGCATGGGAACCTCAAAGGAGTTTCTTCCGTGTGAAAATAACAACCAGGCTGAACTTCATGGCAGGGTTCCAGATTCCCAGGAATTCCACGGGCTGTATTGCTCAGAGATAGAACCTACTGCTTGGGGCACACTTAATCTGAAAAACTTGCTGGACTCACGGCTTTCCCAAAGACCCAAGATTCTCAAAGAGCGAGCGTAAGTTTGACGGAAAAACAAACTGCCGGTAGCGCCTTTTGACCTTGAAACCGGCAAGAAGGAAGATTTCCCTTAAACCATGAATCTCAGAAACATCGTGACAGTGAAGGAAAACCAGTGAGAGCAGATGTACTTCCAATAATCCAACACTTAAATTAGACCTCATACCTAAATCCTATCCTAAAAACAACCCTAATCCTAACCCTAAACAAGGTGAAAAGCTAACCCTAGGTGTAAACCTAAACAGAGATGTACCCTACGCCTAGGTCCAACTGTATTCTCCTAACCTTAAAATTAACCCTAACCTAAGGCTCACCCTAAAGCAAGCCCTAACCATAACCGTATGTCTACCCTAAGGCTAACCCTAATCCTAACCCCAAATCTGATGTGAACATGCAGCTCCCCCTACAACTAACCTTACTCCTAACCGTCATCCTTCGCCTGAACCTAACTTAACTCTATCCCTCACCTTCAATCGAAGCCTCCATAGCACCGTTAATGTAATCCAATCCCTTAAACTAGACAGAGAGCTAAACTTAACCATAACCAAAACGGACGTAACACACAAACCGTAAGCCTGAACCCAACTCTTAACCTCGCACACTGTCTAACCCTCACAGAAATATTAACCCCAACCCATATCTAAACAGTCAAGTTTACCATAAGCCTAAATGAGACAATAGGTTCGCTCATCCTTAAGCACTAAACCCTACTCTTACCTTCCACCTCACACTGCCCCTACATTTGATCCTCAGACTTACCATAACCCGAATCCTCACACAGCCGTAACTCTAACGTGAACTCTCTGTCCCTAAACATGCCCAAATGCCTGTACCTATGCCCGTCTAAAGTTAAACCTAAACCGAACTCTTCTGTGCCACCATTTTTCAGCAGTTTAAAGAAGTACACTGGGAAAGATTTTTCTGCAAGAAAGAAACTGCAGGCGGCGTGCCTGACTGAGAATATCATGCTGCACGAGCTCTTTGGCCTCAGATGCTAGAAGTGCCATGAGTGGGCACTATAAAGAAACGGGACTTTACTTTCTCCGTGATCATCAACCTTTGTGGATTCTCTTTGTTCTAGACGCCTGAAATAGACAGTTGTCCTGAGTCACCTAAACCTCCACCGAGTGGTCTTAGTGAGGCGCGGGAACTTGCCGGTATCAGAATTCCGAAGAAGGCTGAACGTCCACAATTAAATGGTCATTGCCCAGAAATGAAGCGCCAGCCGGATCAGCCTGGGAAACAAGCTTCCATTAGACAATGAAGATGTGAGAATCTGGTACGGCCACACTTCATGGTTTCCATAGATCCATGCAATTCCGTCTTGAATTTCAGTCCGAAAATGAAACCGCTGGAGCCTCTGTTCAGCAGGCCCTGGTGTAGCTCCCAGAGGCACAATGGTGCTCCTCTAGATTTTGGACGAAAAACGTTTTCACGGGAATAAGCAACCTTGATCAAGCCAGGTGGGTCTTGGAAAAACGAAATTGCTGCGTGTGCCTGGAATACTGACAAGCACTCACCTGTGTCACTCTATGGCGCATTCAGCACAGGAATCTGCATCAATTGAGCCAAGACAAAGGAAAGTTCAGGGAGGCAGCACCCGTGCAGAAAAGCATTTGTTCTTCAAAGAGGAGGCCAATATTGTGAAACGACATACCCATGGCAAATAGTTTTCTTCGGCAGTTTCATGGAGCAATATTGCGGGGAGAGAAAAGGCACCACCTGAGGGAGGCACGCTCAAAAAAATTACGTAGGGCAGGAGACGGGTCGCCCCCAGGCACTAGGGGTGTCGGGCCTCAACATTCTTAGCAGAGTTCACTGAAGTCCCTGAGTGAAGTTTTCTCCGGTGTCCTTCGTCTACGTTCCTAAAATTTACTCTGCGGTTTCTGATGACTCTGGGTTACGAACGGCCACCATTCACCTTTCTCCTTACACTCGTGCGTCTCCATCGACCTTAAAGGAAAGGGAGAACACGCAGATGCTGGCAGCTAAATTCAGCAGTTTGTCTCAACATGGTAAAACATTTCCTAACGAATAAGAAATCTTCCCATCGCAATGACAGTAGAATTGCCACCGGTGGATTTGCCGATGTGCCTATAAACATCTTCTTCAGGCCATGAAGTAGTGAAGCACGGGAACCCAGGCGCTTCACCCTTTTCCCTAGACCAGTGAAACTTAAAGAGCCACTATTGACCTGTGAGACATGACGTTGCTGGAAGCATCAGTGTACAGAGGCATGGGAACCTCAAAGGAGTTTCTTCCGTGTGAAAATAACAACCAGGCTGAACTTCATGGCAGGGTTCCAGATTCCCAGGAATTCCACGGGCTGTATTGCTCAGAGATAGAACCTACTGCTTGGGGCACACTTAATCTGAAAAACTTGCTGGACTCACGGCTTTCCCAAAGACCCAAGATTCTCAAAGAGCGAGCGTAAGTTTGACGGAAAAACAAACTGCCGGTAGCGCCTTTTGACCTTGAAACCGGCAAGAAGGAAGATTTCCCTTAAACCATGAATCTCAGAAACATTGTGACAGTGAAGGAAAACCAGTGAGAGCAGATGTACTTCCAATAATCCAACACTTAAATTAGACCTCATACCTAAATCCTATCCTAAAACCAACCCTAATCCTAACCCTAAACAAGGTGAAAAGCTAACCCTAGGTGTAAACCTAAACAGAGATGTACCCTAAGCCTAGGTCTAACTGTATTCTCCTAACCTTAAAATTAACCCTAACCTAAGGCTCACCCTAAAGCAAGCCCTAACCATAACCGTATGTCTACCCTAAGGCTAACCCTAATCCTAACCCCAAATCTGATGTGAACATGCAGCTCCCCCTACAACTAACCTTACTCCTAACCGTCATCCTTCGCCTGAACCTAACTTAACTCTATCCCTCACCTTCAATCGATACCTCAGTTTCACCGTTAATGTAAACCAATCCCTTAAACTAGACAGAGATCTAAACTTAACCTTAATGACAACGGATGTAACACACAAACCGTAAGCCTGACCCCAACTCAACCTCGCACACCGTCGAACCCTCACACAAATATTAACCCCAACCCATATCTAAACAGTCAAGTTTACCATAAGCCTAAATGAGACAATAGGTTCGCTCATCCTTAAGCACTAAACCCTACTCTTACCTTCCACCTCACACTGCCCCTACATTTGATCCTCAGACTTACCATAACCCGAATCCTCACACAGCCGTAACTCTAACGTGAACTCTAACTCTGTCCCTAAACATGCCCAAATGCCTGTACCTATGCCCGTCTAAAGTTAAACCTAAACCGAAATCTTCTGTGCCACCATTTTGCAGCAGTTTAAAGAAGTACACTGGGAAAGATTTTTCTGCAAGAAAGAAACTGCAGGCGGCGTGCCTGAACTGAGAATATCATGCTGCACGAGCTCTTTGGCCTCAGATGCTAGAAGTGCCATGAGTGGGAAGTATAAAGAAACAGGACTTTACTTTCTCCGTGATCATCAACCTTTGTGGATTCTCTTTGTTCTAGACGCCTGAAATAAAGACAGTTGTCCTGAGTCACCTAAACCTCCACCGAGTGAGGCGCTGGAACTTGCCGGTATCAGAATTCCGAAGAAGGCTGAACGTCCACAATTAAATGGTCATTGCCCAGAAATGAAGCGCCAGCCGGATCAGCCTGGGAAACAAGCTTCCATTAGACAATGAAGATGTGAGAATCTGGTACGGCCACAGTTCACGGTTTCCATAGATCCATGCAATTCCGTGTTGAATTTCAGTCCGAAAATGAAACCGCTGGAGCCTCTGTTCAGCAGGCCCTGGTGTAGCTCCCAGAGGCACAATGGTGCTCCTCTAGAATTTGGACGAAAAACGTTTTCACGGGAATAAGCAACCTCGATCAAGCCAGGTGGGTCTTGGAAAAACGAAATTGCTGCGTGTGCCTGGAATACTGACAAGCACACGCGTGTGTCACTCCAAGGCGCATTCAGCACAGGAATCTGCATCGATTGAGCCAAGACAAAGGAAAGTTCAGGGAGGCAGCACCCGTGTAGAAAAGCATTTGTTCTTCAAAGAGGAGGCCAATATTGTGAAACGACATACCCATGGCAAATAGTTTTCATCGGCAGTTTCATGGAGCAATATTGCGGGGAGAGAAAAGGCACCACCTGAGGGAGGCACGCTCAAAAAAATTACTTAGGGCAGGAGACGGGTCGCCCCCGAAACTAGGGGTGTCGGGCCTCAACATTGTAAGCAGAGTTCACTGAAGTCCCTGAGTGAAGTTTTCTCCGGTGTCCTTCGTCTACGTTCCTAAAATTTACTCTGCGGTTTCTGATGACTCTGGGTTACGAACGGCCACCCTTCACCTTTCTCCTTACACTCGTGCGTCTCCATCGACCTTAAAGGAAAGGGAGAACACGCAGATGCTGGCAGCTAAATTCAGCAGAGTTTGTCTCAACACAAAAGAGACAGCTCTGTGGGGACCCGTCTTCCATGGTAAAACATTTCCTAACGAATAAGAAATCTTCCCATCGCAATGACAGTATGAGAATTGCCACCGGTGGATTTGCCGATGTGCCTATAAACATCTTCTTCAGGCCATGAAGTAGTGAAGCACGGGAACCCAGGCGCTTCACCCTTTTCCCTAGACCAGTGAAACTTAAAGAGCCACTATTGACCTGTGAGACATGACGTTGCTGGAAGCATCAGTGTATAGAGGCATGGGAACCTCAAAGGAGTTTCTTCCGTGTGAAAATAACAACCAGGCTGAACTTCATGGCAGGGTTCCAGATTCCCAGGAATTCCACGGGCTGTATTGCTCAGAGATAGAACCTACTGCTTGGGGCACACTTAATCTGAAAAACTTGCTGGACTCACGGTTTCCCAAAGACCCAAGATTCTCAAAGAGCGAGCGTAAGTTTGACGGAAAAACAAACTGCCGGTAGTGCCTTTTGACCTTGAAACCGGCAAGAAGGAAGATTTCCCTTAAACCATGAATCTCAGAAACTTTGTGACAGTGAAGGAAAACCAGTGAGAGCAGATGTACTTCCAATAATCCAACACTTAAATTAGACCTCATACCTAAATCCTATCCTAAAAACAACCCTAATCCTAACCCTAAACAAGGTGAAAAGCTAACCCTAGGTGTAAACCTAAACAGAGATGTACCCTAAGCCTAGGTCTAACTGTATTCTCCTAACCTTAAAATTAACCCTAACCTAAGGCTCACCCTAAAGCAAGCCCTAACCATAACCGTATGTCTACCCTAAGGCTAACCCTAATCCTAACCCCAAATCTGATGTGAACATGCAGCTCCCCCTACAACTAACCTTACTCCTAACCGTCATCCTTCGCCTGAACCTAACTTAACTCTATCCCTCACCTTCAATCGAAGCCTCCATAGCACCGTTAATGTAATCCAATCCCTTAAACTAGACAGAGAGCTAAACTTAACCATAACCAAAACGGACGTAACACACAAACCGTAAGCCTGAACCCAACTCTTAACCTCGCACACTGTCTAACCCTCACACAAAAATTAACCCCAACCCATATCTAAACAGTCAAGTTTACCATAGGCCTAAATGAGACAATAGGTTCGCTCATCCTTAAGCACTAAACCCTACTCTTACCTTCCACCTCACACTGCCCCTACATTTGATCCTCAGACTTACCATAACCCGAATCCTCAAACAGCCGTAACTCTAACGTGAACTCTAACTCTGTCCCTAAACATGCCCAAATGCCTGTACCTATGCCCGTCTAAAGTTAAACCTAAACCGAAATCTTCTGTGCCACAATTTTGCAGCAGTTTAAAGTACACTGGGAAAGATTTTTCTGCAAGAAAGAAACTGCAGGCGGCGTGCCTGAACTGAGAATATCATGCTGCACGAGCTCTTTGGCCTCAGATGCTAGAAGTGCCATGAGTGGGCACTATAAAGAAACGGGACTTTACTTTCTCCGTGATCATCAACCTTTGTGGATTCTTTGTTCTAGACGCCTGAAATAAAGACAGTTGTCCTGAGTCACCTAAACCTCCACCGAGTGGTCTTAGTGAGGCGCGGGAACTTGCCGGTATCAGAATTCCGAAGAAGGCTGAACGTCCACAATTAAATGGTCATTGCCCAGAAATGAAGCGCCAGCCGGATCAGCCTGGGAAACAAGCTTCCATTAGACAATGAAGATGTGAGAATCTGGTACGGCCACACTTCATGGTTTCCATAGATCCATGCAATTCCGTGTTGAATTTCAGTCCGAAAATGAAACCGCTGGAGCCTCTGTTCAGCAGGCCCTGGTGTAGCTCCCAGAGGCACAATGGTGCTCCTCTAGAATTTGGACGAAAAACGTTTTCACGGGAATAAGCAACCTTGATCAAGCCAGGTGGGTCTTGGAAAAACGAAATTGCTGCGTGTGCCTGGAATACTGACAAGCACTCACCTGTGTCACTCTATGGCGCATTCAGCACAGGAATCTGCATCGATTGAGCCAAGACAAAGGAAAGTTCAGGGAGGCAGCACCCGTGTAGAAAAGCATTTGTTCTTCAAAGAGGAGGCCAATATTGTGAAACGACATACCCATGGCAAATAGTTTTCATCGGCAGAGTTTCATGGAGCAATATTGCGGGGAGAGAAAAGGCACTACCTGAGGGAGGCACGCTCAAAAAAACTACGTAGGGCAGGAGACGGGTCGCCCCCGAAACTAGGGGTGTCGGGCCTCAACATTGTAAGCAGAGTTCACTGAAGTCCCTGAGTGAAGTTTTCTCCGGTGTCCTTCGTCTACGTTCCTAAAATTTACTCTGCGGTTTCTGATGACTCTGGGTTACGAACGGCCACCATTCACCGTTCTCCTTACCCTCGTGCGTCTCCATCGACCTTAAAGGAAAGGGAGGACACGCAGATGCTGGCAGCTAAATTCAGCAGAGTTTGTCTCAACACAAAAGAGACAGCTCTGTGGGGACCCGTCTTCCATGGTAAAACATTTCCTAACGAATAAGAAATCTTCCCATCGCAATGACAGTATGAGAATTGCCACCGGTGGATTTGCCGATGTGCCTATAAACATCTTCTTCAGGCCATGAAGTAGTGAAGCACGGGAACCCAGGCGCTTCACCCTTTTCCCTAGACCAGTGAAACTTAAAGAGCCACTATTGACCTGTGAGACATGACGTTGCTGGAAGCATCAGTGTATAGAGGCATGGGAACCTCAAAGGAGTTTCTTCCGTGTGAAAATAACAACCAGGCTGAACTTCATGGCAGGGTTCCAGATTCCCAGGAATTCCACGGGCTGTATTGCTCAGAGATAGAACCTACAGCTTGGGGCACACTTAATCTGAAAAACTTGCTGGACTCACGGCTTTCCCAAAGACCCAAGATTCTCAAAGAGCGAGCGTAAGTTTGACGGAAAAACAAACTGCCGGTAGCGCCTTTTGACCTTGAAACCGGCAAGAAGGAAGATTTCCCTTAAACCATGAATCTCAGAAACTTTGTGACAGTGAAGGAAAACCAGTGAGAGCAGATGTACTTCCAATAATCCAACACTTAAATTAGACCTCATACCTAAATCCTATCCTAAAAACAACCCTAATCCTAACCCTAAACAAGGTGAAAAGCTAACCCTAGGTGTAAACCTAAACAGAGATGTACCCTAAGCCTAGGTCTAACTGTATTCTCCTAACCTTAAAATTAACCCTAACCTAAGGCTCACCCTAAAGCAAGCCCTAACCATAACCGTATGTCTACCCTAAGGCTAACCCTAATCCTAACCCCAAATCTGATGTGAACATGCAGCTCCCCCTACAACTAACCTTACTCCTAACCGTCATCCTTCGCCTGAACCTAACTTACCTCTATCCCTCACCTTCAATCGAAACCTCCATAGCACCGTTAATGTAATCCAATCCCTTAAACTAGACAGAGAGCTAAACTTAACCATAACCAAAACGGACGTAACACACAAACCGTAAGCCTGAACCCAACTCTTAACCTCGCACACTGTCTAACCCTCACACAAATATTAACCCCAACCCATATCTAAACAGTCAAGTTTACCATAGGCCTAAATGAGACAATAGGTTCGCTCATCCTTAAGCACTAAACCCTACTCTTACCTTCCACCTCACACTGCCCCTACATTTGATCCTCAGACTTACCATAACCCGAATCCTCAAACAGCCGTAACTCTAACGTGAACTCTAACTCTGTCCCTAAACATGCCCAAATGCCTGTACCTATGCCCGTCTAAAGTTAAACCTAAACCGAAATCTTCTGTGCCACAATTTTGCAGCAGTTTAAAGTACACTGGGAAAGATTTTTCTGCAAGAAAGAAACTGCAGGCGGCGTGCCTGAACTGAGAATATCATGCTGCACGAGCTCTTTGGCCTCAGATGCTAGAAGTGCCATGAGTGGGCACTATAAAGAAACGGGACTTTACTTTCTCCGTGATCATCAACCTTTGTGGATTCTTTGTTCTAGACGCCTGAAATAAAGACAGTTGTCCTGAGTCACCTAAACCTCCACCGAGGGGTCTTAGTGAGGCGCGGGAACTTGCCGGTATCAGAATTCCGAAGAAGGCTGAACGTCCACAATTAAATGGTCATTGCCCAGAAATGAAGCGCCAGCCGGATCAGCCTGGGAAACAAGCTTCCATTAGACAATGAAGATGTGAGAATCTGGTACGGCCACACTTCATGGTTTCCATAGATCCATGCAATTCCGTGTTGAATTTCAGTCCGAAAATGAAACCGCTGGAGCCTCTGTTCAGCAGGCCCTGGTGTAGCTCCCAGAGGCACAATGGTGCTCCTCTAGAATTTGGACGAAAAACGTTTTCACGGGAATAAGCAACCTTGATCAAGCCAGGTGGGTCTTGGAAAAACGAAATTGCTGCGTGTGCCTGGAATACTGACAAGCACTCACCTGTGTCACTCTATGGCGCATTCAGCACAGGAATCTGCATCGATTGAGCCAAGACAAAGGAAAGTTCAGGGAGGCAGCACCCGTGTAGAAAAGCATTTGTTCTTCAAAGAGGAGGCCAATATTGTGAAACGACATACCCATGGCAAATAGTTTTCATCGGCAGAGTTTCATGGAGCAATATTGCGGGGAGAGAAAAGGCACTACCTGAGGGAGGCACGCTCAAAAAAACTACGTAGGGCAGGAGACGGGTCGCCCCCGAAACTAGGGGTGTCGGGCCTCAACATTGTAAGCAGAGTTCACTGAAGTCCCTGAGTGAAGTTTTCTCCGGTGTCCTTCGTCTACGTTCCTAAAATTTACTCTGCGGTTTCTGATGACTCTGGGTTACGAACGGCCACCATTCACCGTTCTCCTTACCCTCGTGCGTCTCCATCGACCTTAAAGGAAAGGGAGGACACGCAGATGCTGGCAGCTAAATTCAGCAGAGTTTGTCTCAACACAAAAGAGACAGCTCTGTGGGGACCCGTCTTCCATGGTAAAACATTTCCTAACGAATAAGAAATCTTCCCATCGCAATGACAGTATGAGAATTGCCACCGGTGGATTTGCCGATGTGCCTATAAACATCTTCTTCAGGCCATGAAGTAGTGAAGCACGGGAACCCAGGCGCTTCACCCTTTTCCCTAGACCAGTGAAACTTAAAGAGCCACTATTGACCTGTGAGACATGACGTTGCTGGAAGCATCAGTGTATAGAGGCATGGGAACCTCAAAGGAGTTTCTTCCGTGTGAAAATAACAACCAGGCTGAACTTCATGGCAGGGTTCCAGATTCCCAGGAATTCCACGGGCTGTATTGCTCAGAGATAGAACCTACAGCTTGGGGCACACTTAATCTGAAAAACTTGCTGGACTCACGGCTTTCCCAAAGACCCAAGATTCTCAAAGAGCGAGCGTAAGTTTGACGGAAAAACAAACTGCCGGTAGCGCCTTTTGACCTTGAAACCGGCAAGAAGGAAGAATTCCCTTAAACCATGAATCTCAGAAACATCGTGACAGTGAAGGAAAACCAGTGAGAGCAGATGTACTTCCAATAATCCAACACTTAAATTAGACCTCATACCTAAATCCTATCCTAAAAACAACCCTAATCCTAACCCTAAACAAGGTGAAAAGCTAACCCTAGGTGTAAACCTAAACAGAGATGTACCCTAAGCCTAGGTCTAACTGTATTCTCCTAACCTTAAAATTAACCCTAACCTAAGGCTCACCCTAAAGCAAGCCCTAACCATAACCGTATGTCTACCCTAAGGCTAACCCTAATCCTAACCCCAAATCTGATGTGAACATGCAGCTCCCCCTACAACTAACCTTACTCCTAACCGTCATCCTTCGCCTGAACCTAACTTAACTCTATCCCTCACCTTCAATCGAAGCCTCTATAGCACCGTTAATGTAATCCAATCCCTTAAACTAGACAGAGAGCTAAACTTAACCATAACCAAAACGGACGTAACACACAAACCGTAAGCCTGAACCCAACTCTTAACCTCGCACACTGTCTAACCGTCACACAAATATTAACCCCAACCCATATCTAAACAGTCAAGTTTACCATAGGCCTAAATGAGACAATAGGTTCGCTCATCCTTAAGCACTAAACCCTACTCTTACCTTCCACCTCACACTGCCCCTACATTTGATCCTCAGACTTACCATAACCCGAATCCTCAAACAGCCGTAACTCTAACGTGAACTCTAACTCTGTCCCTAAACATGCCCAAATGCCTGTACCTATGCCCGTCTAAAGTTAAACCTAAACCGAAATCTTCTGTGCCACAATTTTGCAGCAGTTTAAAGTACACTGGGAAAGATTTTTCTGCAAGAAAGAAACTGCAGGCGGCGTGCCTGAACTGAGAATATCATGCTGCACGAGCTCTTTGGCCTCAGATGCTAGAAGTGCCATGAGTGGGCACTATAAAGAAACGGGACTTTACTTTCTCCGTGATCATCAACCTTTGTGGATTCTTTGTTCTAGACGCCTGAAATAAAGACAGTTGTCCTGAGTCACCTAAACCTCCACCGAGTGGTCTTAGTGAGGCGCGGGAACTTGCCGGTATCAGAATTCCGAAGAAGGCTGAACGTCCACAATTAAATGGTCATTGCCCAGAAATGAAGCGCCAGCCGGATCAGCCTGGGAAACAAGCTTCCATTAGACAATGAAGATGTGAGAATCTGGTACGGCCACACTTCATGGTTTCCATAGATCCATGCAATTCCGTGTTGAATTTCAGTCCGAAAATGAAACCGCTGGAGCCTCTGTTCAGCAGGCCCTGGTGTAGCTCCCAGAGGCACAATGGTGCTCCTCTAGAATTTGGACGAAAAACGTTTTCACGGGAATAAGCAACCTTGATCAAGCCAGGTGGGTCTTGGAAAAACGAAATTGCTGCGTGTGCCTGGAATACTGACAAGCACTCACCTGTGTCACTCTATGGCGCATTCAGCACAGGAATCTGCATCGATTGAGCCAAGACAAAGGAAAGTTCAGGGAGGCAGCACCCGTGTAGAAAAGCATTTGTTCTTCAAAGAGGAGGCCAATATTGTGAAACGACATACCCATGGCAAATAGTTTTCATCGGCAGAGTTTCATGGAGCAATATTGCGGGGAGAGAAAAGGCACTACCTGAGGGAGGCACGCTCAAAAAAACTACGTAGGGCAGGAGACGGGTCGCCCCCGAAACTAGGGGTGTCGGGCCTCAACATTGTAAGCAGAGTTCACTGAAGTCCCTGAGTGAAGTTTTCTCCGGTGTCCTTCGTCTACGTTCCTAAAATTTACTCTGCGGTTTCTGATGACTCTGGGTTACGAACGGCCACCATTCACCGTTCTCCTTACCCTCGTGCGTCTCCATCGACCTTAAAGGAAAGGGAGGACACGCAGATGCTGGCAGCTAAATTCAGCAGAGTTTGTCTCAACACAAAAGAGACAGCTCTGTGGGGACCCGTCTTCCATGGTAAAACATTTCCTAACGAATAAGAAATCTTCCCATCGCAATGACAGTATGAGAATTGCCACCGGTGGATTTGCCGATGTGCCTATAAACATCTTCTTCAGGCCATGAAGTAGTGAAGCACGGGAACCCAGGCGCTTCACCCTTTTCCCTAGACCAGTGAAACTTAAAGAGCCACTATTGACCTGTGAGACATGACGTTGCTGGAAGCATCAGTGTATAGAGGCATGGGAACCTCAAAGGAGTTTCTTCCGTGTGAAAATAACAACCAGGCTGAACTTCATGGCAGGGTTCCAGATTCCCAGGAATTCCACGGGCTGTATTGCTCAGAGATAGAACCTACAGCTTGGGGCACACTTAATCTGAAAAACTTGCTGGACTCACGGCTTTCCCAAAGACCCAAGATTCTCAAAGAGCGAGCGTAAGTTTGACGGAAAAACAAACTGCCGGTAGCGCCTTTTGACCTTGAAACCGGCAAGAAGGAAGATTTCCCTTAAACCATGAATCTCAGAAACTTTGTGACAGTGAAGGAAAACCAGTGAGAGCAGATGTACTTCCAATAATCCAACACTTAAATTAGACCTCATACCTAAATCCTATCCTAAAAACAACCCTAATCCTAACCCTAAACAAGGTGAAAAGCTAACCCTAGGTGTAAACCTAAACAGAGATGTACCCTAAGCCTAGGTCTAACTGTATTCTCCTAACCTTAAAATTAACCCTAACCTAAGGCTCACCCTAAAGCAAGCCCTAACCATAACCGTATGTCTACCCTAAGGCTAACCCTAATCCTAACCCCAAATCTGATGTGAACATGCAGCTCCCCCTACAACTAACCTTACTCCTAACCGTCATCCTTCGCCTGAACCTAACTTACCTCTATCCCTCACCTTCAATCGAAACCTCCATAGCACCGTTAATGTAATCCAATCCCTTAAACTAGACAGAGAGCTAAACTTAACCATAACCAAAACGGACGTAACACACAAACCGTAAGCCTGAACCCAACTCTTAACCTCGCACACTGTCTAACCCTCACACAAATATTAACCCCAACCCATATCTAAACAGTCAAGTTTACCATAGGCCTAAATGAGACAATAGGTTCGCTCATCCTTAAGCACTAAACCCTACTCTTACCTTCCACCTCACACTGCCCCTACATTTGATCCTCAGACTTACCATAACCCGAATCCTCAAACAGCCGTAACTCTAACGTGAACTCTAACTCTGTCCCTAAACATGCCCAAATGCCTGTACCTATGCCCGTCTAAAGTTAAACCTAAACCGAAATCTTCTGTGCCACAATTTTGCAGCAGTTTAAAGTACACTGGGAAAGATTTTTCTGCAAGAAAGAAACTGCAGGCGGCGTGCCTGAACTGAGAATATCATGCTGCACGAGCTCTTTGGCCTCAGATGCTAGAAGTGCCATGAGTGGGCACTATAAAGAAACGGGACTTTACTTTCTCCGTGATCATCAACCTTTGTGGATTCTTTGTTCTAGACGCCTGAAATAAAGACAGTTGTCCTGAGTCACCTAAACCTCCACCGAGGGGTCTTAGTGAGGCGCGGGAACTTGCCGGTATCAGAATTCCGAAGAAGGCTGAACGTCCACAATTAAATGGTCATTGCCCAGAAATGAAGCGCCAGCCGGATCAGCCTGGGAAACAAGCTTCCATTAGACAATGAAGATGTGAGAATCTGGTACGGCCACACTTCATGGTTTCCATAGATCCATGCAATTCCGTGTTGAATTTCAGTCCGAAAATGAAACCGCTGGAGCCTCTGTTCAGCAGGCCCTGGTGTAGCTCCCAGAGGCACAATGGTGCTCCTCTAGAATTTGGACGAAAAACGTTTTCACGGGAATAAGCAACCTTGATCAAGCCAGGTGGGTCTTGGAAAAACGAAATTGCTGCGTGTGCCTGGAATACTGACAAGCACTCACCTGTGTCACTCTATGGCGCATTCAGCACAGGAATCTGCATCGATTGAGCCAAGACAAAGGAAAGTTCAGGGAGGCAGCACCCGTGTAGAAAAGCATTTGTTCTTCAAAGAGGAGGCCAATATTGTGAAACGACATACCCATGGCAAATAGTTTTCATCGGCAGAGTTTCATGGAGCAATATTGCGGGGAGAGAAAAGGCACTACCTGAGGGAGGCACGCTCAAAAAAACTACGTAGGGCAGGAGACGGGTCGCCCCCGAAACTAGGGGTGTCGGGCCTCAACATTGTAAGCAGAGTTCACTGAAGTCCCTGAGTGAAGTTTTCTCCGGTGTCCTTCGTCTACGTTCCTAAAATTTACTCTGCGGTTTCTGATGACTCTGGGTTACGAACGGCCACCATTCACCGTTCTCCTTACCCTCGTGCGTCTCCATCGACCTTAAAGGAAAGGGAGGACACGCAGATGCTGGCAGCTAAATTCAGCAGAGTTTGTCTCAACACAAAAGAGACAGCTCTGTGGGGACCCGTCTTCCATGGTAAAACATTTCCTAACGAATAAGAAATCTTCCCATCGCAATGACAGTATGAGAATTGCCACCGGTGGATTTGCCGATGTGCCTATAAACATCTTCTTCAGGCCATGAAGTAGTGAAGCACGGGAACCCAGGCGCTTCACCCTTTTCCCTAGACCAGTGAAACTTAAAGAGCCACTATTGACCTGTGAGACATGACGTTGCTGGAAGCATCAGTGTATAGAGGCATGGGAACCTCAAAGGAGTTTCTTCCGTGTGAAAATAACAACCAGGCTGAACTTCATGGCAGGGTTCCAGATTCCCAGGAATTCCACGGGCTGTATTGCTCAGAGATAGAACCTACAGCTTGGGGCACACTTAATCTGAAAAACTTGCTGGACTCACGGCTTTCCCAAAGACCCAAGATTCTCAAAGAGCGAGCGTAAGTTTGACGGAAAAACAAACTGCCGGTAGCGCCTTTTGACCTTGAAACCGGCAAGAAGGAAGAATTCCCTTAAACCATGAATCTCAGAAACATCGTGACAGTGAAGGAAAACCAGTGAGAGCAGATGTACTTCCAATAATCCAACACTTAAATTAGACCTCATACCTAAATCCTATCCTAAAAACAACCCTAATCCTAACCCTAAACAAGGTGAAAAGCTAACCCTAGGTGTAAACCTAAACAGAGATGTACCCTAAGCCTAGGTCTAACTGTATTCTCCTAACCTTAAAATTAACCCTAACCTAAGGCTCACCCTAAAGCAAGCCCTAACCATAACCGTATGTCTACCCTAAGGCTAACCCTAATCCTAACCCCAAATCTGATGTGAACATGCAGCTCCCCCTACAACTAACCTTACTCCTAACCGTCATCCTTCGCCTGAACCTAACTTAACTCTATCCCTCACCTTCAATCGAAGCCTCTATAGCACCGTTAATGTAATCCAATCCCTTAAACTAGACAGAGAGCTAAACTTAACCATAACCAAAACGGACGTAACACACAAACCGTAAGCCTGAACCCAACTCTTAACCTCGCACACTGTCTAACCCTCACACAAATATTAACCCCAACCCATATCTAAACAGTCAAGTTTACCATAGGCCTAAATGAGACAATAGGTTCGCTCATCCTTAAGCACTAAACCCTACTCTTACCTTCCACCTCACACTGCCCCTACATTTGATCCTCAGACTTACCATAACCCGAATCCTCAAACAGCCGTAACTCTAACGTGAACTCTAACTCTGTCCCTAAACATGCCCAAATGCCTGTACCTATGCCCGTCTAAAGTTAAACCTAAACCGAAATCTTCTGTGCCACAATTTTGCAGCAGTTTAAAGTACACTGGGAAAGATTTTTCTGCAAGAAAGAAACTGCAGGCGGCGTGCCTGAACTGAGAATATCATGCTGCACGAGCTCTTTGGCCTCAGATGCTAGAAGTGCCATGAGTGGGCACTATAAAGAAACGGGACTTTACTTTCTCCGTGATCATCAACCTTTGTGGATTCTTTGTTCTAGACGCCTGAAATAAAGACAGTTGTCCTGAGTCACCTAAACCTCCACCGAGGGGTCTTAGTGAGGCGCGGGAACTTGCCGGTATCAGAATTCCGAAGAAGGCTGAACGTCCACAATTAAATGGTCATTGCCCAGAAATGAAGCGCCAGCCGGATCAGCCTGGGAAACAAGCTTCCATTAGACAATGAAGATGTGAGAATCTGGTACGGCCACACTTCATGGTTTCCATAGATCCATGCAATTCCGTGTTGAATTTCAGTCCGAAAATGAAACCGCTGGAGCCTCTGTTCAGCAGGCCCTGGTGTAGCTCCCAGAGGCACAATGGTGCTCCTCTAGAATTTGGACGAAAAACGTTTTCACGGGAATAAGCAACCTTGATCAAGCCAGGTGGGTCTTGGAAAAACGAAATTGCTGCGTGTGCCTGGAATACTGACAAGCACTCACCTGTGTCACTCTATGGCGCATTCAGCACAGGAATCTGCATCGATTGAGCCAAGACAAAGGAAAGTTCAGGGAGGCAGCACCCGTGTAGAAAAGCATTTGTTCTTCAAAGAGGAGGCCAATATTGTGAAACGACATACCCATGGCAAATAGTTTTCATCGGCAGAGTTTCATGGAGCAATATTGCGGGGAGAGAAAAGGCACTACCTGAGGGAGGCACGCTCAAAAAAACTACGTAGGGCAGGAGACGGGTCGCCCCCGAAACTAGGGGTGTCGGGCCTCAACATTGTAAGCAGAGTTCACTGAAGTCCCTGAGTGAAGTTTTCTCCGGTGTCCTTCGTCTACGTTCCTAAAATTTACTCTGCGGTTTCTGATGACTCTGGGTTACGAACGGCCACCATTCACCGTTCTCCTTACACTCGTGCGTCTCCATCGACCTTAAAGGAAAGGGAGGACACGCAGATGCTGGCAGCTAAATTCAGCAGAGTTTGTCTCAACACAAAAGAGACAGCTCTGTGGGGACCCGTCTTCCATGGTAAAACATTTCCTAACGAATAAGAAATCTTCCCATCGCAATGACAGTATGAGAATTGCCACCGGTGGATTTGCCGATGTGCCTATAAACATCTTCTTCAGGCCATGAAGTAGTGAAGCACGGGAACCCAGGCGCTTCACCCTTTTCCCTAGACCAGTGAAACTTAAAGAGCCACTATTGACCTGTGAGACATGACGTTGCTGGAAGCATCAGTGTATAGAGGCATGGGAACCTCAAAGGAGTTTCTTCCGTGTGAAAATAACAACCAGGCTGAACTTCATGGCAGGGTTCCAGATTCCCAGGAATTCCACGGGCTGTATTGCTCAGAGATAGAACCTACAGCTTGGGGCACACTTAATCTGAAAAACTTGCTGGACTCACGGCTTTCCCAAAGACCCAAGATTCTCAAAGAGCGAGCTTAAGTTTGACGGAAAAACAAACTGCCGGTAGCGCCTTTTGACCTTGAAACCGGCAAGAAGGAAGATTTCCCTTAAACCATGAATCTCAGAAACATTGTGACAGTGAAGGAAAACCAGTGAGAGCAGATGTACTTCCAATAATCCAACACTTAAATTAGACCTCATACCTAAATCCTATCCTAAAAACAACCCTAATCCTAACCCTAAACAAGGTGAAAAGCTAACCCTAGGTGTAAACCTAAACAGAGATGTACCCTAAGCCTAGGTCTAACTGTATTCTCCTAACCTTAAAATTAACCCTAACCTAAGGCTCACCCTAAAGCAAGCCCTAACCATAACCGTATGTCTACCCTAAGGCTAACCCTAATCCTAACCCCAAATCTGATGTGAACATGCAGCTCCCCCTACAACTAACCTTACTCCTAACCGTCATCCTTCGCCTGAACCTAACTTAACTCTATCCCTCACCTTCAATCGAAGCCTCCATAGCACCGTTAATGTAATCCAATCCCTTAAACTAGACAGAGAGCTAAACTTAACCATAACCAAAACGGACGTAACACACAAACCGTAAGCCTGAACCCAACTCTTAACCTCGCACACTGTCTAACCGTCACACAAATATTAACCCCAACCCATATCTAAACAGTCAAGTTTACCATAGGCCTAAATGAGACAATAGGTTCGCTCATCCTTAAGCACTAAAGCCTACTCTTCCACCTTACACTGCCCCTACATTTGATCCTCAGACTTACCATAACCCGAATCCTCACACAGCCGTAACTCTAACGTGAACTCTGTCCCTAAACATGCCCAAATGCCTGTACCTATGCCCGTCTAAAGTTAAACCTAAACCGAACTCTTCTTTGCCACCATTTTTCAGCAGTTTAAAGAAGTACACTGGGAAAGATTTTTCTGCAAGAAAGAAACTGCAGGCGGCGTGCCTGACTGAGAATATCATGCTGCACGAGCTCTTTGGCCTCAGATGCTAGAAGTGCCATGAGTGGGCACTATAAAGAAACGGGACTTTACTTTCTCCGTGATCATCAACCTTTGTGGATTCTCTTTGTTCTAGACGCCTGAAATAAAGACAGTTGTCCTGAGTCACCTAAACCACCACCGAGTGGTCTTAGTGAGGCGCGGGAACTTGCCGGTATCAGAATTCCGAAGAAGGCTGAACGTCCACAATTAAATGGTCATTGCCCAGAAATGAAGCGCCAGCCGGATCAGCCTGGGAAACAAGCTTCCATTAGACAATGAAGATGTGAGAATCTGGTACGGCCACAGTTCACGGTTTCCATAGATCCATGCAATTCCGTGTTGAATTTCAGTCCGAAAATGATACCGCTGGAGCCTCTGTTCAGCAGGCCCTGGTGTAGCTCCCAGAGGCACAATGGTGCTCCTCTAGAATTTGGACGAAAAACGTTTTCACGGGAATAAGCAACCTCGATCAAGCCAGGTGGGTCTTGGAAAAACGAAATTGCTGCGTGTGCCTGGAATACTGACAAGCACACGCGTGTGTCACTCCAAGGCGCATTCAGCACAGGAATCTGCATCGATTGAGCCAAGACAAAGGAAAGTTCAGGGAGGCAGCACCCGTGTAGAAAAGCATTTGTTCTTCAAAGAGGAGGCCAATATTGTGAAACGACATACCCATGGCAAATAGTTTTCATCGGCAGTTTCATGGAGCAATATTGCGGGGAGAGAAAAGGCACCACCTGAGGGAGGCACGCTCAAAAAAATTACTTAGGGCAGGAGACGGGTCGCCCCCGAAACTAGGGGTGTCGGGCCTCAACATTGTAAGCAGAGTTCACTGAAGTCCCTGAGTGAAGTTTTCTCCGGTGTCCTTCGTCTACGTTCCTAAAATTTACTCTGCGGTTTCTGATGACTCTGGGTTACGAACGGCCACCATTCACCTTTCTCCTTACACTCGTGCGTCTCCATCGACCTTAAAGGAAAGGGAGAACACGCAGATGCTGGCAGCTAAATTCAGCAGAGTTTGTCTCAACACAAAAGAGACAGCTCTGTGGGGACCCGTCTTCCATGGTAAAACATTTCCTAACGAATAAGAAATCTTCCCATCGCAATGACTGTATGAGAATTGCCACCGGTGGATTTGCCGATGTGCCTATAAACATCTTCTTCAGGCCATGAAGTAGTGAAGCACGGGAACCCAGGCGCTTCACCCTTTTCCCTAGACCAGTGAAACTTAAAGAGCCACTATTGACCTGTGAGACATGACGTTGCTGGAAGCATCAGTGTACAGAGGCATGGGAACCTCAAAGGAGTTTCTTCCGTGTGAAAATAACAACCAGGCTGAACTTCATGGCAGGGTTCCAGATTCCCAGGAATTCCACGGGCTGTATTGCTCAGAGATAGAACCTACTGCTTGGGGCACACTTAATCTGAAAAACTTGCTGGACTCACGGCTTTCCCAAAGACCCAAGATTCTCAAAGAGCGAGCGTAAGTTTGACGGAAAAACAAACTGCCGGTAGCGCCTTTTGACCTTGAAACCGGCAAGAAGGAAGATTTCCCTTAAACCATGAATCTCAGAAACATTGTGACAGTGAAGGAAAACCAGTGAGAGCAGATGTACTTCCAATAATCCAACACTTAAATTAGACCTCATACCTAAATCCTATCCTAAAAACAACCCTAATCCTAACCCTAAACAAGGTGAAAAGCTAACCCTAGGTGTAAACCTAAACAGAGATGTACCCTAAGCCTAGGTCTAACTGTATTCTCCTAACCTTAAAATTAACCCTAACCTAAGGCTCACCCTAAAGCAAGCCCTAACCATAACCGTATGTCTACCCTAAGGCTAACCCTAATCCTAACCCCAAATCTGATGTGAACATGCAGCTCCCCCTACAACTAACCTTACTCCTAACCGTCATCCTTCGCCTGAACCTAACTTAACTCTATCCCTCACCTTCAATCGAAGCCTCCATAGCACCGTTAATGTAATCCAATCCCTTAAACTAGACAGAGAGCTAAACTTAACCATAACCAAAACGGACGTAACACACAAACCGTAAGCCTGAACCCAACTCTTAACCTCGCACACTGTCTAACCGTCACACAAATATTAACCCCAACCCATATCTAAACAGTCAAGTTTACCATAGGCCTAAATGAGACAATAGGTTCGCTCATCCTTAAGCACTAAAGCCTACTCTTCCACCTTACACTGCCCCTACATTTGATCCTCAGACTTACCATAACCCGAATCCTCACACAGCCGTAACTCTAACGTGAACTCTGTCCCTAAACATGCCCAAATGCCTGTACCTATGCCCGTCTAAAGTTAAACCTAAACCGAACTCTTCTTTGCCACCATTTTTCAGCAGTTTAAAGAAGTACACTGGGAAAGATTTTTCTGCAAGAAAGAAACTGCAGGCGGCGTGCCTGACTGAGAATATCATGCTGCACGAGCTCTTTGGCCTCAGATGCTAGAAGTGCCATGAGTGGGCACTATAAAGAAACGGGACTTTACTTTCTCCGTGATCATCAACCTTTGTGGATTCTCTTTGTTCTAGACGCCTGAAATAAAGACAGTTGTCCTGAGTCACCTAAACCACCACCGAGTGGTCTTAGTGAGGCGCGGGAACTTGCCGGTATCAGAATTCCGAAGAAGGCTGAACGTCCACAATTAAATGGTCATTGCCCAGAAATGAAGCGCCAGCCGGATCAGCCTGGGAAACAAGCTTCCATTAGACAATGAAGATGTGAGAATCTGGTACGGCCACAGTTCACGGTTTCCATAGATCCATGCAATTCCGTGTTGAATTTTAGTCCGAAAATGAAACCGCTGGAGCCTCTGTTCAGCAGGCCCTGGTGTAGCTCCCAGAGGCACAATGGTGCTCCTCTAGAATTTGGACGAAAAACGTTTTCACGGGAATAAGCAACCTCGATCAAGCCAGGTGGGTCTTGGAAAAACGAAATTGCTGCGTGTGCCTGGAATACTGACAAGCACAGGCGTGTGTCACTCCAAGGCGCATTCAGCACAGGAATCTGCATCGATTGAGCCAAGACAAAGGAAAGTTCAGGGAGGCAGCACCCGTGTAGAAAAGCATTTGTTCTTCAAAGAGGAGGCCAATATTGTGAAACGACATACCCATGGCAAATAGTTTTCATCGGCAGTTTCATGGAGCAATATTGCGGGGAGAGAAAAGGCACCACCTGAGGGAGGCACGCTCAAAAAAATTACTTAGGGCAGGAGACGGGTCGCCCCCGAAACTAGGGGTGTCGGGCCTCAACATTGTAAGCAGAGTTCACTGAAGTCCCTGAGTGAAGTTTTCTCCGGTGTCCTTCGTCTACGTTCCTAAAATTTACTCTGCGGTTTCTGATGACTCTGGGTTACGAACGGCCACCATTCACCTTTCTCCTTACACTCGTGCGTCTCCATCGACCTTAAAGGAAAGGGAGAACACGCAGATGCTGGCAGCTAAATTCAGCAGAGTTTGTCTCAACACAAAAGAGACAGCTCTGTGGGGACCCGTCTTCCATGGTAAAACATTTCCTAACGAATAAGAAATCTTCCCATCGCAATGACTGTATGAGAATTGCCACCGGTGGATTTGCCGATGTGCCTATAAACATCTTCTTCAGGCCATGAAGTAGTGAAGCACGGGAACCCAGGCGCTTCACCCTTTTCCCTAGACCAGTGAAACTTAAAGAGCCACTATTGACCTGTGAGACATGACGTTGCTGGAAGCATCAGTGTATAGAGGCATGGGAACCTCAAAGGAGTTTCTTCCGTGTGAAAATAACAACCAGGCTGAACTTCATGGCAGGGTTCCAGATTCCCAGGAATTCCACGGGCTGTATTGCTCAGAGATAGAACCTACTGCTTGGGGCACACTTAATCTGAAAAACTTGCTGGACTCACGGCTTTCCCAAAGACCCAAGATTCTCAAAGAGCGAGCGTAAGTTTGACGGAAAAACAAACTGCCGGTAGCGCCTTTTGACCTTGAAACCGGCAAGAAGGAAGATTTCCCTTAAACCATGAATCTCAGAAACATTGTGACAGTGAAGGAAAACCAGTGAGAGCAGATGCACTTCCAATAATCCAACACTTAAATTAGACCTCATACCTAAATCCTATCCTAAAAACAACCCTAATCCTAACCCTAAACAAGGTGAAAAGCTAACCCTAGGTGTAAACCTAAACAGAGATGTACCCTAAGCCTAGGTCTAACTGTATTCTCCTAACCTTAAAATTAACCCTAACCTAAGGCTCACCCTAAAGCAAGCCCTAACCATAACCGTATGTCTACCCTAAGGCTAACCCTAATCCTAACCCCAAATCTGATGTGAACATGCAGCTCCCCCTACAACTAACCTTACTCCTAACCGTCATCCTTCGCCTGAACCTAACTTAACTCTATCCCTCACCTTCAATCGAAGCCTCAATAGCACCGTTAATGTAATCCAATCCCTTAAACTAGACAGAGAGCTAAACTTAACCATAACCAAAACGGACGTAACACACAAACCGTAAGCCTGAACCCAACTCTTAACCTCGCACACTGTCTAACCGTCACACAAATATTAACCCCAACCCATATCTAAACAGTCAAGTTTACCATAGGCCTAAATGAGACAATAGGTTCGCTCATCCTTAAGCACTAAACCCTACTCTTACCTTCCACCTCACACTGCCCCTACATTTGATCCTCAGACTTACCATAACCCGAATCCTCACACAGCCGTAACTCTAACGTGAACTCTAACTCTGTCCCTAAACATGCCCAAATGCCTGTACCTATGCCCGTCTAAAGTTAAACCTAAACCGAAATCTTCTGTGCCACAATTGTGCAGCAGTTTAAAGTACACTGGGAAAGATTTTTCTGCAAGAAAGAAACTGCAGGCGGCGTGCCTGAACTGAGAATATCATGCTGCACGAGCTCTTTGGCCTCAGATGCTAGAAGTGCCATGAGTGGGCACTATAAAGAAACGGGACTTTACTTTCTCCGTGATCATCAACCTTTGTGGATTCTTTGTTCTAGACGCCTGAAATAAAGACAGTTGTCCTGAGTCACCTAAACCTCCACCGAGTGGTCTTAGTGAGGCGCGGGAACTTGCCGGTATCAGAATTCCGAAGAAGGCTGAACGTCCACAATTAAATGGTCATTGCCCAGAAATGAAGCGCCAGCCGGATCAGCCTGGGAAACAAGCTTCCATTAGACAATGAAGATGTGAGAATCTGGTACGGCCACACTTCATGGTTTCCATAGATCCATGCAATTCCGTCTTGAATTTCAGTCCGAAAATGAAACCGCGGGAGCCTCTGTTCAGCAGGCCCTGGTGTAGCTCCCAGAGGCACAATGGTGCTCCTCTAGATTTTGGACGAAAAACGTTTTCACGGGAATAAGCAACCTTGATCAAGCCAGGTGGGTCTTGGAAAAACGAAATTGCTGCGTGTGCCTGGAATACTGACAAGCACTCACCTGTGTCACTCTATGGCGCATTCAGCACAGGAATCTGCATCGATTGAGCCAAGACAAAGGAAAGTTCAGGGAGGCAGCACCCGTGTAGAAAAGCATTTGTTCTTCAAAGAGGAGGCCAATATTGTGAAACGACATACCCATGGCAAATAGTTTTCATCGGCAGTTTCATGGAGCAATATTGCGGGGAGAGAAAAGGCACTACCTGAGGGAGGCACGCTCAAAAAAACTACGTAGGGCAGGAGACGGGTCGCCCCCGAAACTAGGGGTGTCGGGCCTCAACATTGTAAGCAGAGTTCACTGAAGTCCCTGAGTGAAGTTTTCTCCGGTGTCCTTCGTCTACGTTCCTAAAATTTACTCTGCGGTTTCTGATGACTCTGGGTTACGAACGGCCACCATTCACCGTTCTCCTTACACTCGTGCGTCTCCATCGACCTTAAAGGAAAGGGAGGACACGCAGATGCTGGCAGCTAAATTCAGCAGAGTTTGTCTCAACACAAAAGAGACAGCTCTGTGGGGACCCGTCTTCCATGGTAAAACATTTCCTAACGAATAAGAAATCTTCCCATCGCAATGACAGTATGAGAATTGCCACCGGTGGATTTGCCGATGTGCCTATAAACATCTTCTTCAGGCCATGAAGTAGTGAAGCACGGGAACCCAGGCGCTTCACCCTTTTCCCTAGACCAGTGAAACTTAAAGAGCCACTATTGACCTGTGAGACATGACGTTGCTGGAAGCATCAGTGTACAGAGGCATGGGAACCTCAAAGGAGTTTCTTCCGTGTGAAAATAACAACCAGGCTGAACTTCATGGCAGGGTTCCAGATTCCCAGGAATTCCACGGGCTGTATTGCTCAGAGATAGAACCTACTGCTTGGGGCACACTTAATCTGAAAAACTTGCTGGACTCACGGCTTTCCCAAAGACCCAAGATTCTCAAAGAGCGAGCGTAAGTTTGACGGAAAAACAAACTGCCGGTAGCGCCTTTTGACCTTGAAACCGGCAAGACGGAAGATTTCCCTTAAACCATGAATCTCAGAAACATCGTGACAGTGAAGGAAAACCAGTGAGAGCAGATGTACTTCCAATAATCCAACACTTAAATTAGACCTCATACCTAAATCCTATCCTAAAAACAACCCTAATCCTAACCCTAAACAAGGTGAAAAGCTAACCCTAGGTGTAAACCTAAACAGAGATGTACCCTACGCCTAGGTCCAACTGTATTCTCCTAACCTTAAAATTAACCCTAACCTAAGGCTCACCCTAAAGCAAGCCCTAACAATAACCGTATGTCTACCCTAAGGCTAACCCTAATCCTAACCCCAAATCTGATGTGAACATGCAGCTCCCCCTACAACTAACCTTACTCCTAACCGTCATCCTTCGCCTGAACCTAACTTAACTCTATCCCTCACCTTCAATCGAAGCCTCCATAGCACCGTTAATGTAATCCAATCCCTTAAACTAGACAGAGAGCTAAACTTAACCATAACCAAAACGGACGTAACACACAAACCGTAAGCCTGAACCCAACTCTTAACCTCGCACACTGTCTAACCGTCACACAAATATTAACCCCAACCCATATCTAAACAGTCAAGTTTACCATAGGCCTAAATGAGACAATAGGTTCGCTCATCCTTAAGCACTAAACCCTACTCTTACCTTCCACCTCACACTGCCCCTACATTTGATCCTCAGACTTACCATAACCCGAATCCTCACACAGCCGTAACTCTAACGTGAACTCTCTGTCCCTAAACATGCCCAAATGCCTGTACCTATGCCCGTCTAAAGTTAAACCTAAACCGAACTCTTCTGTGCCACCATTTTTCAGCAGTTTAAAGAAGTACACTGGGAAAGATTTTTCTGCAAGAAAGAAACTGCAGGCGGCGTGCCTGACTGAGAATATCATGCTGCACGAGCTCTTTGGCCTCAGATGCTAGAAGTGCCATGAGTGGGCACTATAAAGAAACGGGACTTTACTTTCTCCGTGATCATCAACCTTTGTGGATTCTCTTTGTTCTAGACGCCTGAAATAGACAGTTGTCCTGAGTCACCTAAACCTCCACCGAGTGGTCTTAGTGAGGCGCGGGAACTTGCCGGTATCAGAATTCCGAAGAAGGCTGAACGTCCACAATTAAATGGTCATTGCCCAGAAATGAAGCGCCAGCCGGATCAGCCTGGGAAACAAGCTTCCATTAGACAATGAAGATGTGAGAATCTGGTACGGCCACACTTCATGGTTTCCATAGATCCATGCAATTCCGTCTTGAATTTCAGTCCGAAAATGAAACCGCTGGAGCCTCTGTTCAGCAGGCCCTGGTGTAGCTCCCAGAGGCACAATGGTGCTCCTCTAGATTTTGGACGAAAAACGTTTTCACGGGAATAAGCAACCTTGATCAAGCCAGGTGGGTCTTGGAAAAACGAAATTGCTGCGTGTGCCTGGAATACTGACAAGCACTCACCTGTGTCACTCTATGGCGCATTCAGCACAGGAATCTGCATCGATTGAGCCAAGACAAAGGAAAGTTCAGGGAGGCAGCACCCGTGCAGAAAAGCATTTGTTCTTCAAAGAGGAGGCCAATATTGTGAAACGACATACCCATGGCAAATAGTTTTCTTCGGCAGTTTCATGGAGCAATATTGCGGGGAGAGAAAAGGCACCACCTGAGGGAGGCACGCTCAAAAAAATTACGTAGGGCAGGAGACGGGTCGCCCCCAGGCACTAGGGGTGTCGGGCCTCAACATTCTTAGCAGAGTTCACTGAAGTCCCTGAGTGAAGTTTTCTCCGGTGTCCTTCGTCTACGTTCCTAAAATTTACTCTGCGGTTTCTGATGACTCTGGGTTACGAACGGCCACCATTCACCTTTCTCCTTACACTCGTGCGTCTCCATCGACCTTAAAGGAAAGGGAGAACACGCAGATGCTGGCAGCTAAATTCAGCAGTTTGTCTCAACATGGTAAAACATTTCCTAACGAATAAGAAATCTTCCCATCGCAATGACAGTAGAATTGCCACCGGTGGATTTGCCGATGTGCCTATAAACATCTTCTTCAGGCCATGAAGTAGTGAAGCACGGGAACCCAGGCGCTTCACCCTTTTCCCTAGACCAGTGAAACTTAAAGAGCCACTATTGACCTGTGAGACATGACGTTGCTGGAAGCATCAGTGTACAGAGGCATGGGAACCTCAAAGGAGTTTCTTCCGTGTGGAAATAACAACCAGGCTGAACTTCATGGCAGGGTTCCAGATTCCCAGGAATTCCACGGGCTGTATTGCTCAGAGATAGAACCTACTGCTTGGGGCACACTTAATCTGAAAAACTTGCTGGACTCACGGCTTTCCCAAAGACCCAAGATTCTCAAAGAGCGAGCGTAAGTTTGACGGAAAAACAAACTGCCGGTAGCGCCTTTTGACCTTGAAACCGGCAAGAAGGAAGATTTCCCTTAAACCATGAATCTCAGAAACATTGTGACAGTGAAGGAAAACCAGTGAGAGCAGATGTACTTCCAATAATCCAACACTTAAATTAGACCTCATACCTAAATCCTATCCTAAAAACAACCCTAATCCTAACCCTAAACAAGGTGAAAAGCTAACCCTAGGTGTAAACCTAAACAGAGATGTACCCTAAGCCTAGGTCTAACTGTATTCTCCTAACCTTAAAATTAACCCTAACCTAAGGCTCACCCTAAAGCAAGCCCTAACCATAACCGTATGTCTACCCTAAGGCTAACCCTAATCCTAACCCCAAATCTGATGTGAACATGCAGCTCCCCCTACAACTAACCTTACTCCTAACCGTCATCCTTCGCCTGAACCTAACTTAACTCTATCCCTCACCTTCAATCGAAGCCTCCATAGCACCGTTAATGTAATCCAATCCCTTAAACTAGACAGAGAGCTAAACTTAACCATAACCAAAACGGACGTAACACACAAACCGTAAGCCTGAACCCAACTCTTAACCTCGCACACTGTCTAACCGTCACACAAATATTAACCCCAACCCATATCTAAACAGTCAAGTTTACCATAGGCCTAAATGAGACAATAGGTTCGCTCATCCTTAAGCACTAAACCCTACTCTTACCTTCCACCTCACACTGCCCCTACATTTGATCCTCAGACTTACCATAACCCGAATCCTCACACAGCCGTAACTCTAACGTGAACTCTCTGTCCCTAAACATGCCCAAATGCCTGTACCTATGCCCGTCTAAAGTTAAACCTAAACCGAACTCTTCTGTGCCACCATTTTTCAGCAGTTTAAAGAAGTACACTGGGAAAGATTTTTCTGCAAGAAAGAAACTGCAGGCGGCGTGCCTGACTGAGAATATCATGCTGCACGAGCTCTTTGGCCTCAGATGCTAGAAGTGCCATGAGTGGGCACTATAAAGAAACGGGACTTTACTTTCTCCGTGATCATCAACCTTTGTGGATTCTCTTTGTTCTAGACGCCTGAAATAGACAGTTGTCCTGAGTCACCTAAACCTCCACCGAGTGGTCTTAGTGAGGCGCTGGAACTTGCCGGTATCAGAATTCCGAAGAAGGCTGAACGTCCACAATTAAATGGTCATTGCCCAGAAATGAAGCGCCAGCCGGATCAGCCTGGGAAACAAGCTTCCATTAGACAATGAAGATGTGAGAATCTGGTACGGCCACACTTCATGGTTTCCATAGATCCATGCAATTCCGTCTTGAATTTCAGTCCGAAAATGAAACCGCTGGAGCCTCTGTTCAGCAGGCCCTGGTGTAGCTCCCAGAGGCACAATGGTGCTCCTCTAGATTTTGGACGAAAAACGTTTTCACGGGAATAAGCAACCTTGATCAAGCCAGGTGGGTCTTGGAAAAACGAAATTGCTGCGTGTGCCTGGAATACTGACAAGCACTCACCTGTGTCACTCTATGGCGCATTCAGCACAGGAATCTGCATCGATTGAGCCAAGACAAAGGAAAGTTCAGGGAGGCAGCACCCGTGTAGAAAAGCATTTGTTCTTCAAAGAGGAGGCCAATATTGTGAAACGACATACCCATGGCAAATAGTTTTCATCGGCAGTTTCATGGAGCAATATTGCGGGGAGAGAAAAGGCACTACCTGAGGGAGGCACGCTCAAAAAAACTACGTAGGGCAGGAGACGGGTCGCCCCCAGGCACTAGGGGTGTCGGGCCTCAACATTGTTAGCAGAGTTCACTGAAGTCCCTGAGTGAAGTTTTCTCCGGTGTCCTTCGTCTACGTTCCTAAAATTTACTCTGCGGTTTCTGATGACTCTGGGTTACGAACGGCCACCATTCACCTTTCTCCTTACACTCGTGCGTCTCCATCGACCTTAAAGGAAAGGGAGAACACGCAGATGCTGGCAGCTAAATTCAGCAGTTTGTCTCAACATGGTAAAACATTTCCTAACGAATAAGAAATCTTCCCATCGCAATGACAGTAGAATTGCCACCGGTGGATTTGCCGATGTGCCTATAAACATCTTCTTCAGGCCATGAAGTAGTGAAGCACGGGAACCCAGGCGCTTCACCCTTTTCCCTAGACCAGTGAAACTTAAAGAGCCACTATTGACCTGTGAGACATGACGTTGCTGGAAGCATCAGTGTACAGAGGCATGGGAACCTCAAAGGAGTTTCTTCCGTGTGAAAATAACAACCAGGCTGAACTTCATGGCAGGGTTCCAGATTCCCAGGAATTCCACGGGCTGTATTGCTCAGAGATAGAACCTACTGCTTGGGGCACACTTAATCTGAAAAACTTGCTGGACTCACGGCTTTCCCAAAGACCCAAGATTCTCAAAGAGCGAGCGTAAGTTTGACGGAAAAACAAACTGCCGGTAGCGCCTTTTGACCTTGAAACCGGCAAGAAGGAAGATTTCCCTTAAACCATGAATCTCAGAAACATTGTGACAGTGAAGGAAAACCAGTGAGAGCAGATGTACTTCCAATAATCCAACACTTAAATTAGACCTCATACCTAAATCCTATCTTAAAAACAACCCTAATCCTAACCCTAAACAAGGTGAAAACCTAACCCTAGGTGTAAACCTAAACAGAGATGTACCCTAAGCCTAGGTCTAACTGTATTCTCCTAACCTTAAAATTAACCCTAACCTAAGGCTCACCCTAAAGCAAGCCCTAACCATAACCGTATGTCTACCCTAAGGCTAACCCTAATCCTAACCCCAAATCTGATGTGAACATGCAGCTCCCCCTACAACTAACCTTACTCCTAACCGTCATCCTTCGCCTGAACCTAACTTAACTCTATCCCTCACCTTCAATCGAAGCCTCCATAGCACCGTTAATGTAATCCAATCCCTTAAACTAGACAGAGAGCTAAACTTAACCATAACCAAAACGGACGTAACACACAAACCGTAAGCCTGAACCCAACTCTTAACCTCGCACACTGTCTAACCCTCACACAAATATTAACCCCAACCCATATCTAAACAGTCAAGTTTACCATAGGCCTAAATGAGACAATAGGTTCGCTCATCCTTAAGCACTAAACCCTACTCTTACCTTCCACCTCACACTGCCCCTACATTTGATCCTCAGACTTACCATAACCCGAATCCTCACACAGCCGTAACTCTAACGTGAACTCTCTGTCCCTAAACATGCCCAAATGCCTGTACCTATGCCCGTCTAAAGTTAAACCTAAACCGAACTCTTCTGTGCCACCATTTTTCAGCAGTTTAAAGAAGTACACTGGGAAAGATTTTTCTGCAAGAAAGAAACTGCAGTCGGCGTGCCTGACTGAGAATATCATGCTGCACGAGCTCTTTGGCCTCAGATGCTAGAAGTGCCATGAGTGGGCACTATAAAGAAACGGGACTTTACTTTCTCCGTGATCATCAACCTTTGTGGATTCTCTTTGTTCTAGACGCCTGAAATAAAGACAGTTGTCCTGAGTCACCTAAACCACCACCGAGTGAGGCGCTGGAACTTGCCGGTATCAGAATTCCGAAGAAGGCTGAACGTCCACAATTAAATGGTCATTGCCCAGAAATGAAGCGCCAGCCGGATCAGCCTGGGAAACAAGCTTCCATTAGACAATGAAGATGTGAGAATCTGGTACGGCCACACTTCATGGCTTCCATAGATCCATGCAATTCCGTGTTGAATTTCAGTCCGAAAATGAAACCGCTGGAGCCTCTGTTCAGCAGGCCCTGGTGTAGCTCCCAGAGGCACAATGGTGCTCCTCTAGATTTTGGACGAAAAACGTTTTCACGGGAATAAGCAACCTTGATCAAGCCAGGTGGGTCTTGGAAAAACGAAATTGCTGCGTGTGCCTGGAATACTGACAAGCACTCACCTGTGTCACTCTATGGCGCATTCAGCACAGGAATCTGCATCGATTGAGCCAAGACAAAGGAAAGTTCAGGGAGGCACCACCCGTGTAGAAAAGCATTTGTTCTTCAAAGAGGAGGCCAATATTGTGAAACGACATACCCATGGCAAATAGTTTTCATCGGCAGTTTCATGGAGCAATATTGCGGGGAGAGAAAAGGCACCACCTGAGGGAGGCACGCTCCAAAAAATTACGTAGGGCAGGAGACGGGTCGCCCCCAGGCACTAGGGGTGTCGGGCCTCAACATTGTTAGCAGAGTTCACTGCAGTCCCTGAGTGAAGTTTTCTCCGGTGTCCTTCGTCTACGTTCCTAAAATTTACTCTGCGGTTTCTGATGACTCTGGGTTACGAACGGCCACCATTCACCGTTTTCCTTACACTCGTGCGTCTCCATCGACCTTAAAGGAAAGGGAGAACACGCAGATGCTGGCAGCTAAATTCAGCAGAGTTTGTCTCAACACAAAAGAGACAGCTCTGTGGGGACCCGTCTTCCATGGTAAAACATTTCCTAACGAATAAGAAATCTTCCCATCGCAATGACTGTAGAATTGCCACCGGTGGATTCGCGATGTGCCTATAAACATCTTCTTCAGGCCATGAAGTAGTGAAGCACGGGAACCCAGGCGCTTCACCCTTTTCCCTAGACCAGTGAAACTTAAAGAGCCACTATTGACCTGTGAGACATGACGTTGCTGGAAGCATCAGTGTACAGAGGCATGGGAACCTCAAAGGAGTTTCTTCCGTGTGAAAATAACAACCAGGCTGAACTTCATGGCAGGGTTCCAGATTCCCAGGAATTCCACGGGCTGTATTGCTCAGAGATAGAACCTACTGCTTGGGGCACACTTAATCTGAAAAACGCTGGACTCACGGCTTTCCCAAAGACCCAAGATTCTCAAAGAGCGAGCGTAAGTTTGACGGAAAAACAAACTGCCGGTAGCGCCTTTTGACCTTGAAACCGGCAAGAAGGAAGAATTCCCTTAAACCATGAATCTCAGAAACATCGTGACAGTGAAGGAAAACCAGTGAGAGCAGATGTACTTCCAATAATCCAACACTTAAATTAGACCTCATACCTAAATCCTATCCTAAAAACAACCCTAATCCTAACCCTAAACAAGGTGAAAAGCTAACCCTAGGTGTAAACCTAAACAGAGATGTACCCTAAGCCTAGGTCTAACTGTATTCTCCTAACCTTAAAATTAACCCTAACCTAAGGCTCACCCTAAAGCAAGCCCTAACCATAACCGTATGTCTACCCTAAGGCTAACCCTAATCCTAACCCCAAATCTGATGTGAACATGCAGCTCCCCCTACAACTAACCTTACTCCTAACCGTCATCCTTCGCCTGAACCTAACTTAACTCTATCCCTCACCTTCAATCGAAGCCTCTATAGCACCGTTAATGTAATCCAATCCCTTAAACTAGACAGAGAGCTAAACTTAACCATAACCAAAACGGACGTAACACACAAACCGTAAGCCTGAACCCAACTCTTAACCTCGCACACTGTCTAACCCTCACACAAATATTAACCCCAACCCATATCTAAACAGTCAAGTTTACCATAGGCCTAAATGAGACAATAGGTTCGCTCATCCTTAAGCACTAAACCCTACTCTTACCTTCCACCTCACACTGCCCCTACATTTGATCCTCAGACTTACCATAACCCGAATCCTCACACAGCCGTAACTCTAACGTGAACTCTCTGTCCCTAAACATGCCCAAATGCCTGTACCTATGCCCGTCTAAAGTTAAACCTAAACCGAACTCTTCTGTGTCACCATTTTTCAGCAGTTTAAAGAAGTACACTGGGAAAGATTTTTCTGCAAGAAAGAAACTGCAGGCGGCGTGCCTGACTGAGAATATCATGCTGCACGAGCTCTTTGGCCTCAGATGCTAGAAGTGCCATGAGTGGGCACTATAAAGAAACGGGACTTTACTTTCTCCGTGATCATCAACTTTTGTGGATTCTCTTTGTTCTAGACGCCTGAAATAAAGACAGTTGTCCTGAGTCACCTAAACCACCACCGAGTGAGGCGCTGGAACTTGCCGGTATCAGAATTCCGAAGAAGGCTGAACGTCCACAATTAAATGGTCATTGCCCAGAAATGAAGCGCCAGCCGGATTAGCCTGGGAAACAAGCTTCCATTAGACAATGAAGATGTGAGAATCTGGTACGGCCACACTTCATGGCTTCCATAGATCCATGCAATTCCGTGTTGAATTTCAGTCCGAAAATGAAACCGCTGGAGCCTCTGTTCAGCAGGCCCTGGTGTAGCTCCCAGAGGCACAATGTTGCTCCTCTAGATTTTGGACGAAAAACGTTTTCACGGGAATAAGCAACCTTGATCAAGCCAGGTGGGTCTTGGAAAAACGAAATTGCTGCGTGTGCCTGGAATACTGACAAGCACTCACCTGTGTCACTCTATGGCGCATTCAGCACAGGAATCTGCATCGATTGAGCCAAGACAAAGGAAAGTTCAGGGAGGCAGCACCCGTGTAGAAAAGCATTTGTTCTTCAAAGAGGAGGCCAATATTGTGAAACGACATACCCATGGCAAATAGTTTTCATCGGCAGTTTCATGGAGCAATATTGCGGGGAGAGAAAAGGCACCACCTGAGGGAGGCACGCTCAAAAAAATTACTTAGGGCAGGAGACGGGTCGCCCCCGAAACTAGGGGTGTCGGGCCTCAACATTGTAAGCAGAGTTCACTGAAGTCCCTGAGTGAAGTTTTCTCCGGTGTCCTTCGTCTACGTTCCTAAAATTTACTCTGCGGTTTCTGATGACTCTGGGTTACGAACGGCCACCATTCACCGTTCTCCTTACACTCGTGCGTCTCCATCGACCTTAAAGGAAAGGGAGGACACGCAGATGCTGGCAGCTAAATTCAGCAGAGTTTGTCTCAACACAAAAGAGACAGCTCTGTGGGGACCCGTCTTCCATGGTAAAACATTTCCTAACGAATAAGAAATCTTCCCATCGCAATGACAGTAGAATTGCCACCGGTGGATTTGCCGATGTGCCTATAAACATCTTCTTCAGGCCATGAAGTAGTGAAGCACGGGAACCCAGGCGCTTCACCCTTTTCCCTAGACCAGTGAAACTTAAAGAGCCACTATTGACCTGTGAGACATGACGTTGCTGGAAGCATCAGTGTACAGAGGCATGGGAACCTCAAAGGAGTTTCTTCCGTGTGAAAATAACAACCAGGCTGAACTTCATGGCAGGGTTCCAGATTCCCAGGAATTCCACGGGCTGTATTGCTCAGAGATAGAACCTACTGCTTGGGGCACACTTAATCTGAAAAACTTGCTGGACTCACGGCTTTCCCAAAGACCCAAGATTCTCAAAGAGCGAGCGTAAGTTTGACGGAAAAACAAACTGCCGGTAGCGCCTTTTGACCTTGAAACCGGCAAGACGGAAGATTTCCCTTAAACCATGAATCTCAGAAACATCGTGACAGTGAAGGAAAACCAGTGAGAGCAGATGTACGTCCAATAATCCAACACTTAAATTAGACCTCATACCTAAATCCTATCCTAAAAACAACCCTAATCCTAACCCTAAACAAGGTGAAAAGCTAACCCTAGGTGTAAACCTAAACAGAGATGTACCCTACGCCTAGGTCTAACTGTATTCTCCTAACCTTAAAATTAACCCTAACCTAAGGCTCACCCTAAAGCAAGCCCTAACCATAACCGTATGTCTACCCTAAGGCTAACCCTAATCCTAACCCCAAATCTGATGTGAACATGCAGCTCCCCCTACAACTAACCTTACTCCTAACCGTCATCCTTCGCCTGAACCTAACTTAACTCTATCCCTCACCTTCAATCGAAGCCTCCATAGCACCGTTAATGTAATCCAATCCCTTAAACTAGACAGAGAGCTAAACTTAACCATAACCAAAACGGACGTAACACACAAACCGTAAGCCTGAACCCAACTCTTAACCTCGCACACTGTCTAACCCTCACACAAATATTAACCCCAACCCATATCTAAACAGTCAAGTTTACCATAGGCCTAAATGAGACAATAGGTTCGCTCATCCTTAAGCACTAAACCCTACTCTTACCTTCCACCTCACACTGCCCCTACATTTGATCCTCAGACTTACCATAACCCGAATCCTCACACAGCCGTAACTCTAACGTGAACTCTCTGTCCCTAAACATGCCCAAATGCCTGTACCTATGCCCGTCTAAAGTTAAACCTAAACCGAACTCTTCTGTGCCACCATTTTTCAGCAGTTTAAAGAAGTACACTGGGAAAGATTTTTCTGCAAGAAAGAAACTGCAGGCGGCGTGCCTGACTGAGAATATCATGCTGCACGAGCTCTTTGGCCTCAGATGCTAGAAGTGCCATGAGTGGGTACTATAAAGAAACGGGACTTTACTTTCTCCGTGATCATCAACCTTTGTGGATTCTCTTTGTTCTAGACGCCTGAAATAAAGACAGTTGTCCTGAGTCACCTAAACCACCACCGAGTGAGGCGCTGGAACTTGCCGGTATCAGAATTCCGAAGAAGGCTGAACGTCCACAATTAAATGGTCATTGCCCAGAAATGAAGCGCCAGCCGGATTAGCCTGGGAAACAAGCTTCCATTAGACAATGAAGATGTGAGAATCTGGTACGGCCACACTTCATGGCTTCCATAGATCCATGCAATTCCGTGTTGAATTTCAGTCCGAAAATGAAACCGCTGGAGCCTCTGTTCAGCAGGCCCTGGTGTAGCTCCCAGAGGCACAATGTTGCTCCTCTAGATTTTGGACGAAAAACGTTTTCACGGGAATAAGCAACCTTGATCAAGCCAGGTGGGTCTTGGAAAAACGAAATTGCTGCGTGTGCCTGGAATACTGACAAGCACTCACCTGTGTCACTCTATGGCGCATTCAGCACAGGAATCTGCATCGATTGAGCCAAGACAAAGGAAAGTTCAGGGAGGCAGCACCCGTGTAGAAAAGCATTTGTTCTTCAAAGAGGAGGCCAATATTGTGAAACGACATACCCATGGCAAATAGTTTTCATCGGCAGTTTCATGGAGCAATATTGCGGGGAGAGAAAAGGCACTACCTGAGGGAGGCACGCTCAAAAAAACTACGTAGGGCAGGAGACGGGTCGCCCCCAGGCACTAGGGGTGTCGGGCCTCAACATTGTTAGCAGAGTTCACTGAAGTCCCTGAGTGAAGTTTTCTCCGGTGTCCTTCGTCTACGTTCCTAAAATTTACTCTGCGGTTTCTGATGACTCTGGGTTACGAACGGCCACCATTCACCTTTCTCCTTACACTCGTGCGTCTCCATCGACCTTAAAGGAAAGGGAGAACACGCAGATGCTGGCAGCTAAATTCAGCAGTTTGTCTCAACATGGTAAAACATTTCCTAACGAATAAGAAATCTTCCCATCGCAATGACAGTAGAATTGCCACCGGTGGATTTGCCGATGTGCCTATAAACATCTTCTTCAGGCCATGAAGTAGTGAAGCACGGGAACCCAGGCGCTTCACCCTTTTCCCTAGACCAGTGAAACTTAAAGAGCCACTATTGACCTGTGAGACATGACGTTGCTGGAAGCATCAGTGTACAGAGGCATGGGAACCTCAAAGGAGTTTCTTCCGTGTGAAAATAACAACCAGGCTGAACTTCATGGCAGGGTTCCAGATTCCCAGGAATTCCACGGGCTGTATTGCTCAGAGATAGAACCTACTGCTTGGGGCACACTTAATCTGAAAAACTTGCTGGACTCACGGCTTTCCCAAAGACCCAAGATTCTCAAAGAGCGAGCGTAAGTTTGACGGAAAAACAAACTGCCGGTAGCGCCTTTTGACCTTGAAACCGGCAAGAAGGAAGAATTCCCTTAAACCATGAATCTCAGAAACATCGTGACAGTGAAGGAAAACCAGTGAGAGCAGATGTACTTCCAATAATCCAACACTTAAATTAGACCTCATACCTAAATCCTATCCTAAAAACAACCCTAATCCTAACCCTAAACAAGGTGAAAAGCTAACCCTAGGTGTAAACCTAAACAGAGATGTACCCTAAGCCTAGGTCTAACTGTATTCTCCTAACCTTAAAATTAACCCTAACCTAAGGCTCACCCTAAAGCAAGCCCTAACCATAACCGTATGTCTACCCTAAGGCTAACCCTAATCCTAACCCCAAATCTGATGTGAACATGCAGCTCCCCCTACAACTAACCTTACTCCTAACCGTCATCCTTCGCCTGAACCTAACTTAACTCTATCCCTCACCTTCAATCGAAGCCTCTATAGCACCGTTAATGTAATCCAATCCCTTAAACTAGACAGAGAGCTAAACTTAACCATAACCAAAACGGACGTAACACACAAACCGTAAGCCTGAACCCAACTCTTAACCTCGCACACTGTCTAACCCTCACACAAATATTAACCCCAACCCATATCTAAACAGTCAAGTTTACCATAGGCCTAAATGAGACAATAGGTTCGCTCATCCTTAAGCACTAAACCCTACTCTTACCTTCCACCTCACACTGCCCCTACATTTGATCCTCAGACTTACCATAACCCGAATCCTCACACAGCCGTAACTCTAACGTGAACTCTCTGTCCCTAAACATGCCCAAATGCCTGTACCTATGCCCGTCTAAAGTTAAACCTAAACCGAACTCTTCTGTGTCACCATTTTTCAGCAGTTTAAAGAAGTACACTGGGAAAGATTTTTCTGCAAGAAAGAAACTGCAGGCGGCGTGCCTGACTGAGAATATCATGCTGCACGAGCTCTTTGGCCTCAGATGCTAGAAGTGCCATGAGTGGGCACTATAAAGAAACGGGACTTTACTTTCTCCGTGATCATCAACTTTTGTGGATTCTCTTTGTTCTAGACGCCTGAAATAAAGACAGTTGTCCTGAGTCACCTAAACCACCACCGAGTGAGGCGCTGGAACTTGCCGGTATCAGAATTCCGAAGAAGGCTGAACGTCCACAATTAAATGGTCATTGCCCAGAAATGAAGCGCCAGCCGGATCAGCCTGGGAAACAAGCTTCTATTAGACAATGAAGATGTGAGAATCTGGTACGGCCACACTTCATGGTTTCCATAGATCCATGCAATTCCGTGTTGAATTTCAGTCCGAAAATGAAACCGCTGGAGCCTCTGTTCAGCAGGCCCTGGTGTAGCTCCCAGAGGCACAATGGTGCTCCTCTAGATTTTGGACGAAAAACGTTTTCACGGGAATAAGCAACCTTGATCAAGCCAGGTGGGTCTTGGAAAAACGAAATTGCTGCGTGTGCCTGGAATACTGACAAGCACTCACCTGTGTCACTCTATGGCGCATTCAGCACAGGAATCTGCATCGATTGAGCCAAGACAAAGGAAAGTTCAGGGAGGCAGCACCCGTGTAGAAAAGCATTTGTTCTTCAAAGAGGAGGCCAATATTGTGAAACGACATACCCATGGCAAATAGTTTTCATCGGCAGTTTCATGGAGCAATATTGCGGGGAGAGAAAAGGCACCACCTGAGGGAGGCACGCTCAAAAAAATTACTTAGGGCAGGAGACGGGTCGCCCCCGAAACTAGGGGTGTCGGGCCTCAACACTGTAAGCAGAGTTCACTGAAGTCCCTGAGTGAAGTTTTCTCCGGTGTCCTTCGTCTACGTTCCTAAAATTTACTCTGCGGTTTCTGATGACTCTGGGTTACGAACGGCCACCATTCACCGTTCTCCTTACACTCGTGCGTCTCCATCGACCTTAAAGGAAAGGGAGGACACGCAGATGCTGGCAGCTAAATTCAGCAGAGTTTGTCTCAACACAAAAGAGACAGCTCTGTGGGGACCCGTCTTCCATGGTAAAACATTTCCTAACGAATAAGAAATCTTCCCATCGCAATGACAGTAGAATTGCCACCGGTGGATTTGCCGATGTGCCTATAAACATCTTCTTCAGGCCATGAAGTAGTGAAGCACGGGAACCCAGGCGCTTCACCCTTTTCCCTAGACCAGTGAAACTTAAAGAGCCACTATTGACCTGTGAGACATGACGTTGCTGGAAGCATCAGTGTACAGAGGCATGGGAACCTCAAAGGAGTTTCTTCCGTGTGAAAATAACAACCAGGCTGAACTTCATGGCAGGGTTCCAGATTCCCAGGAATTCCACGGGCTGTATTGCTCAGAGATAGAACCTACTGCTTGGGGCACACTTAATCTGAAAAACTTGCTGGACTCACGGCTTTCCCAAAGACCCAAGATTCTCAAAGAGCGAGCGTAAGTTTGACGGAAAAACAAACTGCCGGTAGCGCCTTTTGACCTTGAAACCGGCAAGACGGAAGATTTCCCTTAAACCATGAATCTCAGAAACATCGTGACAGTGAAGGAAAACCAGTGAGAGCAGATGTACGTCCAATAATCCAACACTTAAATTAGACCTCATACCTAAATCCTATCCTAAAAACAACCCTAATCCTAACCCTAAACAAGGTGAAAAGCTAACCCTAGGTGTAAACCTAAACAGAGATGTACCCTACGCCTAGGTCTAACTGTATTCTCCTAACCTTAAAATTAACCCTAACCTAAGGCTCACCCTAAAGCAAGCCCTAACCATAACCGTATGTCTACCCTAAGGCTAACCCTAATCCTAACCCCAAATCTGATGTGAACATGCAGCTCCCCCTACAACTAACCTTACTCCTAACCGTCATCCTTCGCCTGAACCTAACTTAACTCTATCCCTCACCTTCAATCGAAGCCTCCATAGCACCGTTAATGTAATCCAATCCCTTAAACTAGACAGAGAGCTAAACTTAACCATAACCAAAACGGACGTAACACACAAACCGTAAGCCTGAACCCAACTCTTAACCTCGCACACTGTCTAACCCTCACACAAATATTAACCCCAACCCATATCTAAACAGTCAAGTTTACCATAGGCCTAAATGAGACAATAGGTTCGCTCATCCTTAAGCACTAAACCCTACTCTTACCTTCCACCTCACACTGCCCCTACATTTGATCCTCAGACTTACCATAACCCGAATCCTCACACAGCCATAACTCTAACGTGAACTCTCTGTCCCTAAACATGCCCAAATGCCTGTACCTATGCCCGTCTAAAGTTAAACCTAAACCGAACTCTTCTGTGCCACCATTTTTCAGCAGTTTAAAGAAGTACACTGGGAAAGATTTTTCTGCAAGAAAGAAACTGCAGGCGGCGTGCCTGACTGAGAATATCATGCTGCACGAGCTCTTTGGCCTCAGATGCTAGAAGTGCCATGAGTGGGTACTATAAAGAAACGGGACTTTACTTTCTCCGTGATCATCAACCTTTGTGGATTCTCTTTGTTCTAGACGCCTGAAATAAAGACAGTTGTCCTGAGTCACCTAAACCACCACCGAGTGAGGCGCTGGAACTTGCCGGTATCAGAATTCCGAAGAAGGCTGAACGTCCACAATTAAATGGTCATTGCCCAGAAATGAAGCGCCAGCCGGATTAGCCTGGGAAACAAGCTTCCATTAGACAATGAAGATGTGAGAATCTGGTACGGCCACACTTCATGGCTTCCATAGATCCATGCAATTCCGTGTTGAATTTCAGTCCGAAAATGAAACCGCTGGAGCCTCTGTTCAGCAGGCCCTGGTGTAGCTCCCAGAGGCACAATGGTGCTCCTCTAGATTTTGGACGAAAAACGTTTTCACGGGAATAAGCAACCTTGATCAAGCCAGGTGGGTCTTGGAAAAACGAAATTGCTGCGTGTGCCTGGAATACTGACAAGCACTCACCTGTGTCACTCTATGGCGCATTCAGCACAGGAATCTGCATCGATTGAGCCAAGACAAAGGAAAGTTCAGGGAGGCAGCACCCGTGTAGAAAAGCATTTGTTCTTCAAAGAGGAGGCCAATATTGTGAAACGACATACCCATGGCAAATAGTTTTCATCGGCAGTTTCATGGAGCAATATTGCGGGGAGAGAAAAGGCACTACCTGAGGGAGGCACGCTCAAAAAAACTACGTAGGGCAGGAGACGGGTCGCCCCCAGGCACTAGGGGTGTCGGGCCTCAACATTGTTAGCAGAGTTCACTGAAGTCCCTGAGTGAAGTTTTCTCCGGTGTCCTTCGTCTACGTTCCTAAAATTTACTCTGCGGTTTCTGATGACTCTGGGTTACGAACGGCCACCATTCACCTTTCTCCTTACACTCGTGCGTCTCCATCGACCTTAAAGGAAAGGGAGAACACGCAGATGCTGGCAGCTAAATTCAGCAGTTTGTCTCAACATGGTAAAACATTTCCTAACGAATAAGAAATCTTCCCATCGCAATGACAGTAGAATTGCCACCGGTGGATTTGCCGATGTGCCTATAAACATCTTCTTCAGGCCATGAAGTAGTGAAGCACGGGAACCCAGGCGCTTCACCCTTTTCCCTAGACCAGTGAAACTTAAAGAGCCACTATTGACCTGTGAGACATGACGTTGCTGGAAGCATCAGTGTACAGAGGCATGGGAACCTCAAAGGAGTTTCTTCCGTGTGAAAATAACAACCAGGCTGAACTTCATGGCAGGGTTCCAGATTCCCAGGAATTCCACGGGCTGTATTGCTCAGAGATAGAACCTACTGCTTGGGGCACACTTAATCTGAAAAACTTGCTGGACTCACGGCTTTCCCAAAGACCCAAGATTCTCAAAGAGCGAGCGTAAGTTTGACGGAAAAACAAACTGCCGGTAGCGCCTTTTGACCTTGAAACCGGCAAGAAGGAAGATTTCCCTTAAACCATGAATCTCAGAAACATTGTGACAGTGAAGGAAAACCAGTGAGAGCAGATGTACTTCCAATAATCCAACACTTAAATTAGACCTCATACCTAAATCCTATCCTAAAAACAACCCTAATCCTAACCCTAAACAAGGTGAAAACCTAACCCTAGGTGTAAACCTAAACAGAGATGTACCCTAAGCCTAGGTCTAACTGTATTCTCCTAACCTTAAAATTAACCCTAACCTAAGGCTCACCCTAAAGAAAGCCCTAACCATAACCGTATGTCTACCCTAAGGCTAACCCTAATCCTAACCCCAAATCTGATGTGAACATGCAGCTCCCCCTACAACTAACCTTACTCCTAACCGTCATCCTTCGCCTGAACCTAACTTAACTCTATCCCTCACCTTCAATCGAAGCCTCCATAGCACCGTTAATGTAATCCAATCCCTTAAACTAGACAGAGAGCTAAACTTAACCATAACCAAAACGGACGTAACACACAAACCGTAAGCCTGAACCCAACTCTTAACCTCGCACACTGTCTAACCCTCACACAAATATTAACCCCAACCCATATCTAAACAGTCAAGTTTACCATAGGCCTAAATGAGACAATAGGTTCGCTCATCCTTAAGCACTAAACCCTACTCTTACCTTCCACCTCACACTGCCCCTACATTTGATCCTCAGACTTACCATAACCCGAATCCTCACACAGCCGTAACTCTAACGTGAACTCTAACTCTGTCCCTAAACATGCCCAAATGCCTGTACCTATGCCCGTCTAAAGTTAAACCTAAACCGAACTCTTCTGTGCCACCATTTTTCAGCAGTTTAAAGAAGTACAGTGGGAAAGATTTTTCTGCAAGAAAGAAACTGCAGTCGGCGTGCCTGACTGAGAATATCATGCTGCACGAGCTCTTTGGCCTCAGATGCTAGAAGTGCCATGAGTGGGCACTATAAAGAAACGGGACTTTACTTTCTCCGTGATCATCAACCTTTGTGGATTCTCTTTGTTCTAGACGCCTGAAATAAAGACAGTTGTCCTGAGTCACCTAAACCACCACCGAGTGGTCTTAGTGAGGCGCGGGAACTTGCCGGTATCAGAATTCCGAAGAAGGCTGAACGTCCAAAATTAAATGGTCATTGCCCAGAAATGAAGCGCCAGCCGGATCAGCCTGGGAAACAAGCTTCCATTAGACAATGAAGATGTGAGAATCTGGTACGGCCACACTTCATGGTTTCCATAGATCCATGCAATTCCGTGTTGAATTTCAGTCCGAAAATGAAACCGCTGGAGCCTCTGTTCAGCAGGCCCTGGTGTAGCTCCCAGAGGCACAATGGTGCTCCTCTAGATTTTGGACGAAAAACGTTTTCACGGGAATAAGCAACCTTGATCAAGCCAGGTGGGTCTTGGAAAAACCAAATTGCTGCGTGTGCCTGGAATACTGACAAGCACTCACCTGTGTCACTCTATGGCGCATTCAGCACAGGAATCTGCATCGATTGAGCCAAGACAAAGGAAAGTTCAGGGAGGCAGCACCCGTGTAGAAAAGCATTTGTTCTTCAAAGAGGAGGCCAATATTGTGAAACGACATACCCATGGCAAATAGTTTTCATCGGCAGTTTCATGGAGCAATATTGCGGGGAGAGAAAAGGCACCACCTGAGGGAGGCACGCTCCAAAAAATTACGTAGGGCAGGAGACGGGTCGCCCCCAGGCACTAGGGGTGTCGGGCCTCAACATTGTTAGCAGAGTTCACTGCAGTCCCTGAGTGAAGTTTTCTCCGGTGTCCTTAGTCTACGTTCCTAAAATTTACTCTGCGGTTTCTGATGACTCTGGGTTACGAACGGCCACCATTCACCGTTTTCCTTACACTCGTGCGTCTCCATCGACCTTAAAGGAAAGGGAGAACACGCAGATGCTGGCAGCTAAATTCAGCAGAGTTTGTCTCAACACAAAAGAGACAGCTCTGTGGGGACCCGTCTTCCATGGTAAAACATTTCCTAACGAATAAGAAATCTTCCCATCGCAATGACTGTAGAATTGCCACCGGTGGATTCGCGATGTGCCTATAAACATCTTCTTCAGGCCATGAAGTAGTGAAGCACGGGAACCCAGGCGCTTCACCCTTTTCCCTAGACCAGTGAAACTTAAAGAGCCACTATTGACCTGTGAGACATGACGTTGCTGGAAGCATCAGTGTACAGAGGCATGGGAACCTCAAAGGAGTTTCTTCCGTGTGAAAATAACAACCAGGCTGAACTTCATGGCAGGGTTCCAGATTCCCAGGAATTCCACGGGCTGTATTGCTCAGAGATAGAACCTACTGCTTGGGGCACACTTAATCTGAAAAACTTGCTGGACTCACGGCTTTCCCAAAGACCCAAGATTCTCAAAGAGCGAGCGTAAGTTTGACGGAAAAACAAACTGCCGGTAGCGCCTTTTGACCTTGAAACCGGCAAGAAGGAAGATTTCCCTTAAACCATGAATCTCAGAAACATCGTGACAGTGAAGGAAAACCAGTGAGAGCAGATGTACTTCCAATAATCCAACACTTAAATTAGACCTCATACCTAAATCCTATCCTAAAAACAACCCTAATCCTAACCCTAAACAAGGTGAAAACCTAACCCTAGGTGTAAACCTAAACAGAGATGTACCCTAAGCCTAGGTCTAACTGTATTCTCCTAACCTTAAAATTAACCCTAACCTAAGGCTCACCCTAAAGCAAGCCCTAACCATAACCGTATGTCTACCCTAAGGCTAACCCTAATCCTAACCCCAAATCTGATGTGAACATGCAGCTCCCCCTACAACTAACCTTACTCCTAACCGTCATCCTTCGCCTGAACCTAACTTAACTCTATCCCTCACCTTCAATCGAAGCCTCTATAGCACCGTTAATGTAATCCAATCCCTTAAACTAGACAGAGAGCTAAACTTAACCATAACCAAAACGGACGTAACACACAAACCGTAAGCCTGAACCCAACTCTTAACCTCGCACACTGTCTAACCCTCACACAAATATTAACCCCAACCCATATCTAAACAGTCAAGTTTACCATAGGCCTAAATGAGACAATAGGTTCGCTCATCCTTAAGCACTAAACCCTACTCTTACCTTCCACCTCACACTGCCCCTACATTTGATCCT